>NW_026067949.1:3713942-3757125 GCF_014885135.2 Alexandromys fortis
AAAAAAAAAAAAAAAAAAAAAAAAAAAAAAAAAAAAAAAAAAGAAGGTTCATAACAGCTGGGGAAATGACTCAGTCAGAGAAATACTTGCTGTACAAGCACAAGGTCCTGAGTTCGTTTCCCCAGCATCTGTAGACAGGTCATGCAGGGTGATGTGAATGAGTAACTTTCTGGGGAAGCCAACACAGGAAGTTCCCTGCAGCTCATTGGCTAGTCTGCCTAGATAAAGGGATGAACTCCAAGTTCAGTGAAAGTCTCTGTCTCAAGAACAGAGTGGAAAGGAATTGAAAAAGTCACTGAACGTCTAGTCTACACACACATGCACACACATGTGCACAAACAGGTATTTATTATGCACATACCGAACAAACATGCACATACATTCACAAGGAGGTTAATGTTAGTTCTCTATTAAAAGAAGTTTAGTATTTAATATTACAAACTCAGTGAAGTGCAAGTTCTTAAATCTTCTGATATTCCAGGTTCTCTACCCCCAGACTTCAGCTTAGAATTTCAATTTGAAAGCCGTCGTTTCTTGTAATGTATAATATTATTTGTTCAAACTAAACTAGTAGGCACTACTGGAAGCTGGCTTTAATTGATTTTGCCAGAGTTTCCTTCCCCAAGTTATCAAAACTGTTTCTTCAAAATCCACAACTGAATGTCACTTACCCGTCAACTCCTTCCCCAGCACCCTACCAATAGGAACTCTACCCACTCTGTATTTCATCATTCTTATTCTAGAGCATTCTTCACATTGTGCACTCATTTCTCCTTACACCGTGCATTTTAATTAAGAAGATGGACTGGAAAGAACTGATCCCCTTAATTAAAGTACATTCTCTATGAAGGTTGACTTGTATCTGCATTGTAGTCCAAATGTCCTAAAGAGAGATAACTGTAAAATAAAGGAATCTAAAAATGAGCCCCTGAATATTAAAAAGAGCAGCTTTGTAATTAGAAATATAAACGTTGGGTTTACATAGGTCTGGTTTAAATCAGTCAGTTGAACTTTTAAGAATGGAGGGTCAGAATCGGAATCTAAAGAAAAAAAGGGGGGGCTTTTGGTAATTTGGAGTAGCTGTGGGAGAGTTGATAGAGGATGATTTCAAGTTCTCCTAAAGCTCTTTCCACATGACAATTTTTCTGTATAACTCTGAACAGATTCCCTGATGTTATGTTCCAGTGTTAGCAGAAACTATTATGTATTATTCAACCATATGATACTAAAAGAAATTGAGAAGCATCTGCTGATTAATTTCTTATGATCAAGAGAATTTTATGAGCAGAGGGCTCTGAACTATTTCATCTATAAGTCCATAGTGCCAGAAAAAAATGTTTTGATGAATACAAAGCCCATATAGAATTATATTATTAGTAAATGCAGGAAAAATAAAGAAGTGGGTTTATTTTCCAAGAATTGCTCTTGGAACTTCATGTGCATTACATTGAAAGTTTGTAATCACTCACTCCATAGGGTAGACTATTCTCTTCTTATTTGTGAAATAAGAAGATAGGAAAAGATGAATGTCAATAAAAGAAAAGTTAAAATATATACCATAGGAGAAAAATGCATGCATGCTTTCAAAATCAAAAGATACATAATTCATCTAAAAACTTAAATTGCATCATGAATTGCTATGTTTGCTTATAATATTATCATATGTGATTGATATATGTATCTTTTTATAGTTAAACAAAATAATGGGAAATTTTTAAAAGGAAAGGTTTTTTACAGAATACCATATTTCCCTTTCTTTCATAAATAACTAAAAAGTTCTTTAGAAATATTTCTAAAGTCATCTAAAATTTAATATTTTTCCTTGGGGGCTTTCTTGCCTCTAAGACTATATTATCACCAAGATCTAATCAAGCAATAAAAAATTTATGATTGTAATAAAGCATAGAATGGAACATCAGGAGTCAAAAGTCTGTGCTCCAGAGACCAAGTATGAAGAAGTATCAGGGAGAAAAAAAGATAACTATTGCCTGAAGTCACAGAGACAGGCATCGTGGAGGACATGAGACAGGGTCATTGTGGTGAGATATAAGATTCTTGACTGCACATTTGGGAATAAGGACATGGACTCATGATTGTCCTGCCAGAGTTGTTGAATGAAATAAAGAACACATGAGTGGATGAACAAATGAGTTATCTACTACGTGGAAAATAAAATGAAATACTGCAAGCTAATAAGTTAGGCTTATTTTATAGGATTCCTGTAAAAGCTAAGTAAAATATTGTTTGTCAAAATTAGACAGAAAGACATACTACATGCCCAGCTGCCTCGGTTTACCAGAAGGATCACATAGACGGCTATCTTCTACAGTCACCTTAACCCTCCATGTTCCACAAGGGCTGTGTACTCAAAGAAAAACACAATGGGTGTGCAAAGACCCAGCAAGACAATTGACAAGGACCTAGGGACAGAGGTAGAAGTGAACCAACCGGCCAACAATCTGGGTGAAGATATTTCAAGGAACTTTTGGTTTATAATCATTGTGTGCCAGTGTGAAACTGTGTAAGGCAGAGAAAGCCCTGACTGGGATCTGATCAACCAGACCACCGAAGCAGGGTTTATACTACCACAAGCTTCAGTAACATCTCAATTCTGTTTGCTGCTTTTAATTTGAATTTAATTCTATTGATTTTTAAATACCAGCATGCAGGATGAAGCAGTGGTAATCAGAAGACAAAATCTAACACATAAAAATCAATCAATGAATTATATTGTGTCTGCATATCTGCATTACCTTGTGACTGGCATTTCAACTTGACCATCACCTTAAATCACTTTACACAGTATCTGACACAAACTAAGAACTGAAGGAGCCAAACTGCTTCTACTATTGTTATTATTAATAGCAGGAACATAACAGAGGACACAGTCGCCAGACTTCCAACCAAGTGCCCTTTCCACAATCCCAGGAGTCTCTCGTGTTAGCAATATATTTACACTAAGAATACAATGTCATATGTGGCCGTGCATTATTAAAACCTGCACACTGGATTCCTGGTGCTGTAAGATCTGAGGCGCTTCAAACCACCACCTTGCAAAACAGAGTACTGAAAAACAAAACAATTTCATTTTCCTGGACTGACCTTTAAATCCAGCCTGCTGCCTCTCCTATGAAGACCTGGCTGCTAAGCACCCTGTTGCTCTTATTAAAGATGCAAGATCTGTCTCACTGGCAGGAAGCGCTGGAGACTGTCACAGATGAAAGAAGGCATTGGGAGGCTGCGGTTTTTGTGTGACTATCCTCAGATCCTTGAAAAGGCTCGA
The DNA here is from genome assembly GCF_014885135.2 of Alexandromys fortis. Classification (NCBI taxonomy): domain Eukaryota; kingdom Metazoa; phylum Chordata; class Mammalia; order Rodentia; family Cricetidae; genus Alexandromys; species Alexandromys fortis. The sequence continues at coordinate 3,717,226 of NW_026067949.1, forward strand.
TGAAGTCCCGCTCCAGCACCGGTTCCACTCATACGTCAACCTGGAAAATGAGGGCTAGAAATATGTCCCGCTAGCTGTTAGTATCACCTTCAGAAGCGATAATTGAAAAATGCATTTTCTTAAAGAAACGTTTTAGAGCTCTAGTATTTAAATCAAAGGCCAATCGCTACACAAATGGAAGAGGAAGACAGAAAATGGTCAAGTGCCTACCTAATTAAGTCTTTCCAAAATATGAAACCTCCCAGGATATAATTTAGTCTCGCTCACTAAATAATTTTTAAAGTTTACTCTGTAGATCAGGAAACCTATTCCCATATTGATAATTTACTAGAAGTCATGGATGGGTAAAATATGTATGAACATAGACTTAATGGTTTCACATCTAGTATAACTCTCAAGCAAACATTCTTCATTAGAAATATGTTCAATTAATGCATCTCATTCTGAGAGGCAGTCACGAAAGGGTTCATGTTGAGCAGATATAGAGATGTTTGCACCATAACAGTGAAGTGATCTCATGTATTCATTATCATTATGAAGTTATTCTCCCATGCATCAGTTTCTGAAGTAGAAACTGAAGACAGAAGCCAGCTATAATCTTGTCCTCATGGAATCTGCAGCCTGGTTTAGGAGAAGAAAAACATCAATGAAACTGTTGCATAAAAATATCTGCATACCTTGAACACTTTGTGTTACAACTTGTAATCAATACTAAACATACTTTAGCTAAAGGAATTTTTCCACTTGAAATGAATGTTATATAACAACTAAGGTAAATGCTACATGGAAGAAATGCAGAGTTGGGTGAGACTTGGCAGCTGGGTAACATTCTGCTCACTGTTCAACAGCCAGTTCTCCGTGGAAGAAGAGGAATATGCAATTGAATTATCAAGATTGCCCTCACAACAAGGAAACGTCTGACTTAATTAGCTTATAAAGAGAAGATGTTTATCTACTTCATGTCAATGGAGGTTCTAACACAAGATCAGGTGGTCTCATTGCTTTGGACCTCTGGTAAAGGAACAGGTGGCAATGGCAGAATGAATGTGCCAGAGAGTGACACACCCCTTGTCAGGAGGTAGAGGAAGACCAGGAAATGACTCTCATAACTCCTATTAAGAGCACACTCCAAATAACCTGAGGACCTCTCACTAGGTTTCACCTCTTTAAAAATGTGCCTCCTGGTTGGGATTAGTGGTGCACACATCTAATCCCAGCACTTGAGAAGCAGAGGCAGGTAAATCTCTATGAGTTCAGGATAGCCAGGTCTACATAGTTAGTTCCAGGACAGTCAGAGTTACACAGTGAAACCCTACCTTAAAAAAAAAAAAAAAAAAAAAAAAAAAAAAAAAAAAAAAAAAAAAAAAAAAAAAAAAAAAAAAAAAAAAAAACAGACAAATATATAAAAATAAAAATAAAAGGTACCACCACCTCCCAATAATACTATCCTGACTACCAAAACTTTGTCACATGGACCTGTGAGTGACATTCAGGCAAACTATTAGAGTAGTTAGTAATGATTTCAAACTGCTAAGGAAATGTCACTGAGATATATATAATCATATGTCTTTATTTAAACTGTGATCTGGTTTCATATATTACAGCAATAAGCTAATCTCCATGCTCAGTAGATATAGATAACAAGTTGAATCCTTTTGCTAAGGCTGCTACAGGAAAAAAAAAAATGCCATAGACTAGGAGACTTACGTAATTAACATTTAGTTTCTCACCATTCTGGAGACTACAGGCTTAAGTTCCAGCACAGCTGGCTTCTGGCAAGGACTCTAGCTCTCTCTCTTCCTCTCTCCCTCTCTCAATTATACAGCCACCTTTTCCCTGTGACTTCACATGACCTTTCAAGGTTCAGGGAGAGAGATTTTAGTTTCTCCTCTCTTGTTATGAAGACATCAATTATTAGGTTGATTAGAGCCTTGTCTCTGTGACCTTATTTAAGCTTAATTACTACTCTAAATGGCATATTTCCAAATGTCATTCCATCACAGGCTAGGTGTTCAACTTATGAATTTCACAAAGATACAATTAGTCTATAGCAAGGCCTATGTTCTTTCCTTGCTGAGTGGGCATATGAAGCATTCCTCTTAATCACATGTCCAACCTGGAGTCTGCAATTAGAGAGAGGGATAATCTCAAAGTCATTATGAGAAATCTAGTCGAGCAGAACTTTACCCATAACACAATACTTTGTCCATGTGAATAAACTAGAAGTTTTTTATTTTATGATTGTTAAAATAATAATATAGCAAAGATGTTGACAAATTTATTAGCACTTTCATTCATTCATAAAGTGTTTTCGTAGTTTAGGAGACATAAGTGCTCTAACAGCAGGAAATGAGACATTGAAGTTTAGTGTGGAAAAGGAGGGAACTTTTGTCATTCCAGAGGAATCTGTCTTACATAACAGATTCAAATAGCCCGGGAGTAGACAGTAAGACCAGTCTTCTTGGAGAGATTCTATTGAAAAGTGTTAGGATTTCAGGGTCTATTGACAGAGGTTTCTGTCCTGCCATTCAGCCCCAAGGAAATACACAGAGGTCTATATTAATTATAAACTGGTTGGCCTAGTAGTTCAGGCTTCTTGTTAATTAATTCTTACATCTTAAATTGGCCAATTATTCTTGTCTATGTCAGCAACATGGCTTGGTATCTTTGTCAGCGATGCAATCACATCTTGCTTCCTCTGTGTCTGGATGATGACTGCAGGCTGACATTTCCTCTTCCCAGAATTCTCCTGTTCTCATTGCCCTGCCTCTACTTCCTGTCTGGTTGCGCCACTTTTACTTCCTGCCTGTCTACTGGTCAATCACCATTTTCTTAAACAAGTACAAGAAACAAATCTTCCCAGGGTAGAACCATTGTCCCACAGCAGGAGTCCAGTGCATGGTGCTAGTTCCATGGGTGCCTCTCTGGACATAGTAGACTGTTCACACAGAACTTTAGCCTAGAAGGTGATTGAGAAGAGTGTTACTATCTGTGAGTCTTCTGTAACATAAATGATGGGAGACCAGTATTCAAATTAGCTCCAAAGCAGTGACCACAGGACTAAATAAATTCATGTGGGCAAAAGCAAAATGTAAACCAGAACAGAGTAATTCTCTCCTTTTGATCCCTCCACACCACACCCAGGGCTTGTGGGCTTCTCTCACCAGACTACTTAATGACACAAAAGAGGCAAATAGTCAAAAGATACAACTCATTTTTCTCAAACAAAGGTTCATTAAATAAATAATGAATTAATGCTTCTTTCCTCTTGGGTCAATATCTGTAAAGACACATTACAATTTTTTATTTATAATTTTTACCAAATAACCATTGGAGAAATCTACATTTTATTTGACTTACTTATGCTATAGAATTTCAGTTTATGTTCGTGATTTAGAGAAGTACTTGGGAAAACAATCTGTATAAAATGGAAGATTTGAAAGCAATGAACTTTTGTGGCAACATAAACAATGATGCGTTTCTTGTTTTTAGAAGTTCAGAATTAGTTTGCCTGAAACCTTGGGAGTTAAATCAATGTGTTGCAACAATGAATGTATAATTTTATAAAAGCAAATCATTATCAACAAGATCCCAATTTTATATTCAATTTTCACAGTTTTTAAAAAACAATCTTTATTTTACATGCCAATCCCAGGTCAACCTCTTTCCCCTCCTCTTGTTCCCCTCATCTTCTCCCTACCCCTCTTCCATCTACTCCTCAGAGAGGGTAAGGCCTCCCATGGGGAGTGAACAAAGTCTGTCACAGCATACTGAGGCAGGACCAAGGCTCATCCCTCTGTATCTAGACTGAGCAAGGTATCCCTCCGTAGGGAATGGGTTACAGAAAGCCAGTTCATGCACTAGGGGTAAATCCTGAACCCACCGCTACTGAACCTACAAACTGCCCAAGCCATATAGCTGTCACTCACATTCAGAGGTCTTAGTTCGGTCCTATGCTGGTTTCCCATGTGTCAGTTCAGAATCAGCGAGTTCCCACTAGCTAGGCCAGATGTTTCTCTGTGATTCCCCATCATGGTCTTGACCCGCTTTGCTCATATTATCTCTGCTCCCTCTCTTCGACTATACTCTGGTAGCTCAGGCCATTGCTTACCTGCCTTCCATCAGTTACTGGGTCTATGATGACAAAGAAATCTGCTTACAGAGGAAGGCCAGTTCAGTTACCCTCTCCACTATTGCTTAGAGTCTTACCTGGGGTCAAAGTTCACATAATTTTAGTAGGCCTACTCATAGGTAAGTCTTTTTAAAGCAAGAAAATTTGAAAGAATAAGGTTTTATAAATTCTTTCTCATCCTCCTTCTTAGCTAGTGTTTTAACTTAAAGCAGTATAAATAGTGGAAATTTGACTGAATATCATTGTACCTACAAACTACAAAGGCAAGTTTATTCACTCTGTTGTGAAGTCAAGATGCCTTTTGAGGTCTGGGGATGTAGAATTGTTGGTGGAGTGTTTGTGTACCATGCTCAAAGATCTGGGTTCAATCCCCAGAACTCTATAATCTGTGTATGCTGCTGCAAGACTGTAAACCCAGCATTCAGAAGGCAAGAAAAGGAGGATCAGAAAAAGTTCAAAGTCATCCTCAGACACATATCTGGTTCAAGGCCAACCTGGAACACATGAGATCTGCTCTCAAAAAAGAAAAAAAAATAGTACCTCTGAGCATATATGTGTGTTCATGTACCATTCTTCTTTTTTACTTTTTTTTTTTAAAGGCAGGGTTTTATTGTGTAGTTTTGGAGCCTGTCCTAGGACTTGCTTTGTAGACCAGGCTGGTTTCAAACTCACAGAGATCTGTCTGTCTCTGTGTCACGAATGCTGGGGTTAAAGACCTACACCACTACCACCCGGTTCATGTATCATACTCTTATATCAGCTCTGCAAAGCTTTACAGCTGCCAATACAGCTTTGCAGAGGAAATCGCTGAAGTTTTACTCTCCTGAGGCACAAAGCTTGCCAGTGTGCTAGAAAAATGCAGAACTTTCTGATTATAGAGCTCAGCTTTAAGTGTGTCACCATATATATTTGCTTCTTGTTTGTCTGTGTCAACCTTCGGTTCCCCAAAGTGTATCCCAAGACTTCTCCTGCATATTTATACATGTTCTTCTTACTCAAGACTATCACAAGCTCCATTTAGTTGATAATAAAGTTAATAATTGAAAATGAGGCACAACAGAACTTTATCCACTATAATAAAAAGTAAAAGCATAAACTTTTCATTTTAATGGGTAGAGCTATAAAATATTATATTAATATAAAAGTATCCTTTTTACTGAAAAGCAAATTTCATAGATTCTCCATCATATGTGTGTCTTAGCTTCTAATCTACACTTCTTTGTTTTAAAGTTGTGGAATTCCAGAAACTAGAAAGAGGTCTCTAAAGGGGACGGTGCTGTAAAGGAGAGGGGACGGTGCATGTTTTTTATATGAAAATGGGGTAAGAGTATCCTGAAGGTGGAAAGGACTAAAACAGAAAGGAGTTTCGGAGATAGGGAAGATATAAGGTGTTGGAAGGGTTAGTCAAAACAAAGGAGAGCTGAAAAAGCCTTGGGAAAACAATCTTTTAACTACTCTAAAAATTTGTATACTTTATTTAGAAGTATAAAAAAAACAGCTTGAATGAGGTACCTCTTATGACTGGAATAACCTGATTGTAGAAGCCATAGGCTGTTCAACCAAATCCCCAATTCCAACAATAGGATATCTCATTACAAGCGTAGGTCAAGAAGAACTTGATGCTCCTCAGAATATATAGTCATCCTGCTGCTATTGATTGCCCACCAGAACGTGACAATAAGATCCAGTTGCTAATGACCACACCTTGGTTGCATGCCATAAAAACATCAAGCTGAAACTGAACTAGAAGCTCCCAAGCTGGCCAGCTTTCAAGGTTTCTGTAGGCTCCTGGGGGAGAAAAAGTATCAGCATGCCATATTTATAAACCTATTTTGAATTCTAACCTGACAGGGAAAGTATGTGATAGACATTCTATATTAATTCCTCACTTTAAGATTAGAATTTAAGGTTCATAGAAGGGATATAAACCACATCATGCTGCTTGTAGTAAGCTGGGGACCAAAACAGTCTCAAAGGAAGACTCCTTTTACTTCTGCCTCATCAGTTTGAAGAGCAACCTAAAAGGAGAATTCACGAATTTGGGATAAGAAGCCTGAATCTCAGACAAATGAATGGCAGTCTTTTGGTCCACAGTTTCCTTGTCCTTAACATGTGGCTTCATGTGGTTTGGGGAACTGAACTTTGTATACGCTCTGCAGACTTCTACAATATTGTACATGTGCTAAAGATTATAGTTTGTATACCTTTTCATTAGTACTCCCCAAAGCAAATTAATTAAAAGATGGCATAATAATAGTGAAACTAATGGAAAACAAGATGAGCAATTGACCAAATTTGGCAAATAAAATAGTCCGGCATAGCAGCCTGGCACAGTACACCAGGAGGTCCAAGTGGGATTCCTGGCCTTACTGCTTCCTAATGTGACCTCACTTAGAGAGCCCCTGGCAGAGTGAACGAGACTGCATCTCCAGACACCTGACGGACTGGAGCATATGAATGACTCCCAGGATCCATCCTGTCATCTAGAAAGTGGAGATGGCCACTAAACCGCCTGATGCACCCAACTCTTCTCTGATCTATCTTTTAAAGTACACTACAGGGCTAAAGTCGTCATTGGTACTCAGGGATGAGTGTCATTTTTATTTCTAAAATACTGACAGTAACTCTCACCTCACAGAACCTGAATGAGATATTAATGAGCTAAGTCAAATTGCATATCTATTAAGTGACTGATGTCTACAATACATTAAAAATACTCTCTCTCCCCCTTTTCTCCCCTTCTCTCTTTTTCCCCTCATACATAAAACTAGCTGTCAAAACTCTCTGGAAGTGTAGTTTAAGAGGCATTACATAAGGCAATGTTGTCTTTAATTCAGCAGAATTCAGCATCCTTCTACATACGGAAAGAAAGCCCAGCAACTCACTTTTTGTTAATGTTTTTGTTGTTTTGTTTTGTTTTGTATTGCTTTTACAAAGAATCCCGATGTGAGCAACACAACAATGAGTCAACCTGGCTAAATGGTTTAAGTCCTTTCACTTGACGTATATTCTACCAATAGCAGCATCCTCACCTGTGGAAGGAATCCAGCCCACCCTGACCTACTGGATCAGAGGCCTCCTGTTAACAAGGTCTCCTGGTGAGTGTGTGTGATCACAGTGGAGAGTTCTGGCTTCACTTCTAGCTGCTGAGAATTAGATCCACAAAATGAATCTAGTGAGGTGTTTCTCCTCCATGGAAACAGCATCACTACATTGCACCAAAAATGACAGCTTTGCAAAAGATTGTTGGGAAAACAAACAAATTAAACTATTCAAACATGTTTATGGAATTGCTACTGGGAATTTCACCCCCATTATATAATTGAAGGTCTTTTGTTAAAAATAAAAAGAACTAATTTTAGTAGAAAAATAATCCTCAGGAAATATCTAACTTGATGACTTAAATTTCAGTTTTAGAAAAGTATGGACAAGAAATCTTTATGGACTTTTGTGAGCAGAGACTGCACTTTAGTTTTCCAGTCACCCAGATCCAAATAATTACACAAAATTATATTAATTACAACACTGTTTGGCCAATGGCTTAGGTGTATTCATAGCTGGCTTCTATATCTTAAATTGACCCATTTCTATTCATCTATGCATCACCGTGAGGCTGTAGCCTACTGGTAAAGTTCTGGTGTTTTTCTCTATTGGCAGCTACATGGCGTCTCCCTGACTCTTGCCTTCTTTCCTCCTCTATCTCTGCTTGGAATTCCCACCTTGCTATACTCTGATCTGCCATAGACCAAAACAGCTTCTTTATTAACCAATGGTAACAAAGCATATTTGCATCATACAGAGGGGAATCCCACATCAGATTTTTCTATTGCCTATGGCTCAAAATTAAGTATTTGATATTCAATTATATAACAATGGTGACCTGTATATTTTGTGTTCTTGTCTTTCTATGTATTGGTACAGTTTTGCCAATTCTATTGTTCTTTCATGAATTTCTAGGCATAGACATAATTAGCATGTGATATGTAAAACACATGTCTCAATTAATGAGAGAATATGAATGTACTGGTTTCTGAACTCCATTAGTCTCACTTAAGTCATGTGGCTTATTTTGATTGCATTCCTCTATGTTGGAGGACGTTGGGCTACTTGAAAGCAAATGTGTGGCAAGAAATATGACAAGCTGGAATCCTCAGAGGGAAAGTGACAAAAAGCTAAATACTGTGCTTGGTATCTTCTGTGAGGTTTTAAAGTTTGAACAAAAGTTCACACATCTGTGAGTAGCAGGGACTATCAGTGACCCATCTTGCACTACCCAAGGTAGAACAGCTTATAGTCTTGAAACTGTCCTAGATGCCATTCATCTAATAGGGAGGCCAAATTTGCTCACAAATTAAAGTTATGCAAAGTGACTACTGGCCCTCACTTGATTTGTGGAGTGTTAGGTCTCCTACTTACATACAGAAGCAGTGGCCTTTAGGGATACTGAAATTAAATGTGCCTCCAAAATTAGAGGCACAAGGGGAGTAGCATGTGGTTATGAGGGAAATACATTCACGTGAAGAATATTAAACTTGTCTTAAGAATGGGAAGTTATCCCTCCCTGGGAATATACTCTGTATATTTACTTCCTTCAAAAAAAAAAAAAAACACTGTAAGTATATATTCTCCTAGGATGCATCTTACAAATCACCATAATAGAGTCCTTGTCACAAAAATAAAGGCAATTGTGCACATGGGTGGGATGGCAGCCCCTAAAGTTAAGACATTATTTATACATCCCAAGACCCTTTCAATAGCAATGTCCTGGCTTTACAATTATCTGACAAATGAACTCTTTATAATTGCTAGACCCCAAGCTGAGGGGTTTAACTCTAGATGTGATTGGACAGACTCCCCCTTCCCCCAAATCCCTTAATAATTCAACCCATGAAATGGACAACATCAGAGGAGGGAAATATAAAAGAGTAAAAGAGAGGTGAGAGGTGCAGACTTCAGGTCTTCAAACAGACTAGGCTCTAGAAAGTCTCTGGAATTGGAAACCACATGAATCCTTGGAGAAAAGCAGGATGTAAGTTCTGAGAATGAAAACCAGGCTTAGATTAATGGAAGTATGACTCAGAAGCAGAGAGGAGTCCCAAAATCTGAACAAAACTCTTCTCTGGGCCTTTACCTATCTGTAACATCATGCATTTAACTATTAACAATAGTGTAAACACCAGATATAAAAAATGTGGGTATCTGGAAAACACATTTTAATGACAATCTAATACTAATGGTATACTTTAGCAAACAAAAATATATTCTATTTAAATGCTTTCTGAATCAGAGTGGTCGTGGGTCATTTCCCTAGCCTCAAATACATTTTTACATTCCATGGAAAAGAAGATAGTTATGTTTTTTGTATACTTGTGTTCTCCACGACTTTTATCATGAAGGGGTGTTGAATTTTGTGGAAGGATTTTTCAGCATCTATTGAGATGATCCTGTTTTTGTTTTTTTTTTTAATTTTAGTTTGTTTATATGGTGAATTACATCTAAAGGTTTTTGTATGTTGACCCATCCCTGCATTTCCGGGATGAGGCTTACTTGATCATTGTGGATGATTTTTCTGATGTATTCTTGGATTCAATTTGCCAGTATTTTATTGAGTATTTTTGCATCAATGTTCATGAATGAGACTGGTCTATAATTCTCTTTCTTAGTAGTGCCTTTGTGTGGTTTTGGTATCAGGGTAACTGTAGCCTCATAAAAAAGAGTTTGGCAATGTTCCTTCTGTTTCTATTATGTAGAACAACTTGAGTAGTATTAGTATTAGTTTTTTGGTTGGGTGATTTTTGTTAACTATTTTTATTTCCTTAGCAGTTATAAGTCTATTTAATTTGCTTATCTGGTCTTGATTTAATTTTGGTAAGTGATATTTATTCAGAAAATTTCCATTTTCTTTAAGTTTTCCAATTTTGTGGATTACAAGTTTTTGAAGTATGACATAATGATTCTATGGACTTCCTCTGTGTCTGTTGCTATGTCCCCCTTTTCATTTTTGATTTTGTTTATTTAGATATTCTCTTTCTGCCTTTTGGTTAGTATGAATAAAGGTTTGTCTATTTTGTTGATTTTCAGAAGGAACCAACTCTTTGTCTAATTGATTCTTTGTATTGTTTTCTTTGTTTCTATTTTGTTGGTTTCAGCTCTCATTTGATTGTTTACTGGCATCTACTCTTCCTGGGTGAATTCGCTTCTTTTTTTTTCTAGGGATGCTCCTCCATTGCTGGTGGGAGTGTTACCAGTAATACCGATAACACACTGTTGGGCATATACCCAAAGGATGCTCAATCATACCATAAGGACATGTGCTCAGTTATGTTCATAGCAACATTATTCAGAATAGCAAGAACCTGGAAAAAACCTAGATGGCCCTCAACTGAAAAACGGATAAAGAAAATGTGGTACATTTACACAATGGAGTACTGTACATTGGTAAAAATAATAATAAAAAAATAATGGCATCTTGAAATTTGCAGGCAAATGGATGGATATAGAAAAACTATATTGAGTGAGGTAACCCAGAAGGACAGATATAACATGCACTCACTCATAAGTGGCTTTTAGACAAAGCAAAGAAAATTCAGTTTATAGTCTACCATCCCAATGAACCTAGACAACAATGAGGACCCTGAGAGACATACATGGAGTTATATCAGAAAGTGAAAAAAAAAAACAAGATCTTCTGAGTAAATTGAGAGCATGAGGGTCACAGGCGAGTGTAGAAGGGGCCTCTAGATGAAGGGAGGAGAGCAGAGAAAAATGTAGGGCTCAATAAAAACAATAACAAAAACAAAAGAGAAAGAAAATAGAGCAGTGCTCTTATATGGAAGACCTAACCAGAAAGCTCATTGTCAGGAGCATGACTGCTTCCCAGTCGGGTTTGGTTCCAGAGCTGCAGTCAGAGTGCCATGGTCCAGTGCCTGAGCCATACTTAGGACCAGAGGCAGAAGACAGAGTCAGTCCAGGAACTAGCAGAGTACTTTCCAAATCATCAGAGAGGTATGCAAACCCCCAAGACCATGATGGAGCCACGGAAAGAAGTTATAGTTTCGGTGATATTCTAAGTGTGGGCTCAAATTCCAAGATGACTTTTCCTTACTGATGTAATGTCCTTAACCATGGTAGTTGCTACACTGTTTCCAATTCCTGTAATAAAGGAACCTATGAAAGAAGTTTACAAACAGAAAGGTTATTTTCTTTCTGGGTTGGTGGGTGCAGTCCATCATGGTGGAAAGCCATGGCAGGAGCATGAGATACGTGCTCCTATTTCATCTACAGTCAGGAAGCAGGAAGAGATGAATTCTGTTTCTTAGTTTGATTTCTTCCTAAGACCCCAGGCCCTAGAATTATCCCATTTACATCTGGTCCAGATGTCTTCTCTCGGGTAAACTTCTGTGGAAATTTTTTCAGAAACAAGAGGTACATCTTCTAGTTGATCCCATATCCAGAGAAATAGTGAGGACTTAGTATCACATGTGGTTTAGAGAAACCGCTCTCTTCTTGGGGACACTATAGAATTCTTTGGGGTCCCCTCTTGTTTAGTGAATTGAGTTTGTTTGTTTGTTTGATTTGTTTTTAATTTTTTTCTTTTTGAAAAAATAAGATTATTTTCTCTTAAAATATGTCTTGATTGCAGTTTCCTCTTGATGACAGTTTCCTCTCCCTCTGTTCCTCTCAGTTCCTGCCCACCTCCCGTCCCATCCAGATCCACTTTCTTTCTGGCTCTCATTAGAAAAGAACAGGCCTCTAAGAGATAATAATATACTATAACAAAATAAAATATAGTAAGATAAAACAAAAAGCTATCACATGGAAGTTGGACAAGGCAAACCAACAGAAGGAAAAAGCCAAGAAGGAACAGAAGGAAGGCACAAGAATAAGAGACTCATTTGTACACATATTCAGGAATGCCATAGAAACAAAAATCCTAACTAGAGCTATAATATATACACAGAGAACTTGCTACAGCCCCATGTTAGTTCTGTGTTTGCTGATCCACAGCTTTGCTCATGTTGATTTAGAGAGTCATTCTCTCTGGTCCCCTCCATCCCCTCTGACTCCCAGATTCTTTGAGCTCTGAGGGGAGGGATTTGATAGAGACGTCCCATTTGGAGCTGTGCATTCCAAGGTCTCACTCTGCATAATGTCTGTCTGTGGGTATTTGTTCCCATCTGCTGCACAAGGAAACATCTCTGTTGCTGACTAAGTATTGCTTAGGATTGTGAAGTCTGTGTCTGGATAGAGAAGTAGGACCTCTCAGGTTCTCTCTTTCTGTCTCTGACTCTGTCTCTCTGACTCTCTCTGTCTCTGTCTCTGTCTCTCTCTCCTCTCTCTCTCTCTCTCTCTCTCTCTCTCTCTCTCTCTCTCTCTCTCTCTCTCTGTGTGTGTGTGTGTGTGTGTGTGAGAGAGAGAGAGAGAGAGAGAGAGAGAGAGAGAGAGAGGGAGAGAGAGAGAGAGAGAGAGAGAGCACATGCATGTGTATATGTACACTTTGCCATATAAAGGACATGGCACTAAGGCTTCAGGCAGCCTTGACAGCCGAAAGGTGACCCCAGCTATAGGAAACAGGGACAAAGGGAGTACAGAGAGAGCAGAGCTTGTAAGACAAGATACTTTGGGCTTGAAAACACCCACAGAGCCGAGACGGGTAGAAATGGCCCAGTGTTCCATTTTTAGTGCCTAGTGCAGTAACTGGCATGCTGCAGGTACAGTGGGCATAATTAACTCAAGGGTTGAATCAGTGAGAAAGAGCAGATGGGCCTTCCAGACACAGATAAACAGGGCCCAGAGCATCACTCCCCACCCCACCCCCTGTTTTCTGGAGTCCCACTAATGGACATGAAATAAAACACCTAAAATAGCACGGAACTGCCCTCTTTTTAAATAGCAAAGAACAGGCCTGGGCATTGTCAGACTCAAAGCTCTTCAGTGGATAGTGTAATGGGTTCTCTTGCCCCTCTCCCTGCTCTGTGTCACCTAATCAATGACATCCTGACTCCTAGGTAAACACCAGCCCCTGTGAATACACCACAAGTGTTAGAAAAGCAATGTGTAAACACATTTATCCCTTGTCAGAAAGGTGTCACCATCCAAGACAGCTCACACTCAAGACACCAGCTGACCCCAGTAAATGGGCAAAACCAGCAAATGGATCTTAACTAGAATAGCTGCCCCACTGCTATACAGGATGGGCAAGCGAAGGTGTTCGCTTTAAACTACTCAGCAGCCATCAATAGCTGAAAAAGACTGCAAACCAGAAGCACTGAGAGGGAATGAACGAACCTCAAAATTAGCACCAGCATTTATTTTTTTAAAAAAAAACTACAGAACAGGTGGTGTTTCAAAACAAATGGAAAAGGAATAGGCTATTTTGAAGTGAATACAAATGAACTAAATAGGGAAAACTTAGAGAAAACAAAAATCCAAGATAATCAAAGAACCACATATATGTATTCCTCTAGCGTCAGGAAGACCATAGTTACCACATAACGAAAAAAGGAACAATAAACAAATTGATATAACTACCCATAAGCAATAGAAATAATGTTGATATAATTGTATGTGTCAACCTAACTGAGCCACAGTGGTTGACATTTAGTTCAACATCTTTTTAGTAGTATATGTCACAGCACTCTCTAATGAAAATGACATTTGCCTAAGTACAATGAGTAAAGCAGATTCCCCTTCTAATATGAATAGGCATTTGGAGACCCGAGTAAAAAGTCATGTCCGAGAATTTCCCTGCATGAGAAAGAGGAATCCCTTTTGCCTGACTTCCTGAGCAGACATGAATCTTGATATCTTGATTGTTGTCTCAAACTGAAACACTAGATGTTCTTGGTCTTGACTGGATTTCAGGCCATCATCATACTTAGCTTTCTATCGTGACAGACACTATGATTAAAAGTGACTAAAGTAGGAAAGGATTTATCTCAGCTTATGCTTCTATGTCTCTGTCCATCACTGAGGGAAGCCAAGGCAGAAATTCTAACAGGGCAGGAATGGAGAGGCAACAACAGAGACCATGGAGGAGTGCTACTTACTCTCTTGTTTTGCACGGCTCTCTGTTTTTTGTTTTTTTGTTGTTGTTTATTTGTTTCTTTGTTTGTTCACACAGTGAAGGACTACCTGCCCAGGAATAAAAATACCTACAATGGGCTGGACCATCTCACGTCACTAATGAATTAAGAAAATACTCAAAAGACATGCCTGTGGACAAATCTTATAGGGTTAGTTTCTCAATAGAGGTTTCCTCTTAACAGCTTGCATCAAGCTGACAAAAAAAATTAAAAATTAAAAAAAATAAACACAACACACCCACTGACTGTTGACCTTGAGAATTCCATCTTCACAATCGTACCAGACAATTCCTTCAAACCTTCTTGGTCTCCCATTCTCATGCCATGAAAGAGAGCTGCATTACTGGGTTGCTCTCATGGCTTCCTCAGCCTGATTTCTTGTAGACCCCAACACTATGAGCTCAAAGGTGGCACCACCCACAAGTAGGCTGGTCCCTCTCATGTCAATCACTATTTTAAAGTGCCCTACAGCCCTATCTTACAGAGGCATCTTCTTAATTGATGTTCCCTCCTCTCAGATGACTCCAGCTGGTGTCAAATTGATACAAAACAAGCCAGCACAAAATCAAATATGAGACGGGTCTCCAACTGTTGGCAATTATCTTCATTACATTAAGTGATGTGAGAAGACCCATCAAACTTGTAGAAGAGACCATTCCCTGTGTAGGAAATCCTGGGCATCATCAAAGTGGGGAGAACAAGCTAAGCACTAGCGTGCATGCATCAGTTCACCATTCTCTTCTTTTGACAGTGGATGTAAAGTGACCAACTGTTTCAGGTTCCTGCCGCCTTAACTTCCCCACAGTGGTGGACTGTCACTTGGAATTACAGGCCAAGTCAAATAAACATCTTTCTCCCCTGAGTTGTTTTTTTATGTTTTTTTATTACAGAAGTAGGTATTGAAACTAAGGCAAGTGATCTAGTCATTTTTTTTCTGAGTATACGGCAATAAAAATAATAAATAATTCAAAATTTAACAAAAACATGCTACAGTGAGGTAAACAGAGTAATAAAAATGCCACCAGTATACATTTAAAACAATTATTCTGTATAATCAGAATGATAACTATTATTATTACTTTGATAAGAACTATAGAGAAACACAAGTATCAAGTGCACAAAATGCCACAGGTAGAGAGTTTTATGACTTCAGTCAAGGAGTCTGAAAAGGCGTTCACTGTAAAGGTGAACTTTAGATAAAGCCTTATGGGACTTGTGGAAAGATAGGGACACGGAAGTCAGTGAGCCAGCTGTGTGACAGATGAGAGATGGGAATACCTCACTGTGAAAGTAGTGGAGGAGGTCTGAGGAGTTGAATTCTCCATGTGTGCTAAGGAGAACAGAAAGGATTTGTGCAAGGGTGTCAGGGGGTGCAGGAGAGGAAGCAGCTTCTTAGGAGCTACAGGATTTTGGATGCTGAGCTGAAGGAACGAGGGTATTTTTCACAAAGTGAGTTTAAGGCACATGCCTGTAGAGCTAGAGGGTGGGAGAGGTGGAAAACACGTAGCTTCCCATGTTAGACATGTTAATTTTCAGCAGCCCGTGAAACAGAGTAATAACAAGGACTGTGCTGCATAAGCGAATATAAAGTGAGCATTGGTGAGACTTCCACCTGGAGACTTCTTAGTTCTTTAACTGAATTATGGCAAGGGAATAAATACACTAGAGAAAAACCTAAAGATTATCATGACAACATTCTAAATGCACTATATGTTTGTAATATGTTAACAAATGTAAAATAGAAATTATCAACTTACACTAAGCATCTCTATTGTTTGATGCTCACTTAAGTGTGGAAGAAGGAAGAGAAGGCAGAGGGTGCACTGAAGTTACAAACAATGACAACCTCGGGATTGTGCATATGAACCAGCCCCATGGAGAGGATCATTAACTATGCTTTTAAGAGTCTTTCTGCTTTTACTTGCTGTAGCAGGTAATTGTTATAATTTGTAAACCATCAAATTAAGAACAAAAAAAATGCAGTTTGCATCCCCTGCCCAACAGTCATTTCTGGTTTACCTCTAGGTGAGAAGTATAATAACACAAATTCACTGCAAAATACTGTGCAACACATTAAAGCCAAATTGGCAGGGCAAAGAGGTCTCTTGCTGTTCTGCAAACACACAGCATATC
Source organism: Alexandromys fortis (assembly GCF_014885135.2). Lineage (NCBI taxonomy): Eukaryota > Metazoa > Chordata > Mammalia > Rodentia > Cricetidae > Alexandromys > Alexandromys fortis. Next base: position 3,733,576 of record NW_026067949.1, read on the forward strand.
AGCCAGGGATTCTGAAGGAAGAAGCTGGCACTGAAACTATGCCCTGAGAAAGAGCTCAGCGCTAATGGAAACTTCAGCTACTCTTCTTTAGGGGCAGCTGGCTACACTGAAGAACACCAGCACTGATTCTGCGTAGAACCTCACGCAAGCACATACAAGCTTCACACAGGAACAAGAAGGAATACAGGTGCAGTTTAGCCTGCACCTGGAATAGGGGTTTAAGTTGTCACTGACTCTGGGAGAAAATTCTGGGTTGGATGAGATGTTTGGCTATGGACTTAAATTGACTTTGAAGCCCAGCCTTACTAACCAAGCTCTTCACATAGAGGAAATGGCTAAACCAGTAACCATGGTGGGATGACAATGTGGTGATGATGATGGAGATGATGATGGAAACAGATTGCTTCACAAGAAATCATTTACTAAGTCAGTTTATATAAAATATCTAATTCAATGCCTGGTGGACAAAGTGTATATAAGTTCTCACTATTATTACATTATTATATTTTTTTAAAGTTAACATAGTTAATGTTGTGGATTGAATGATGTATGACAAAGAGATATGATGAAGTCTTAATCCCTACCATCTATAAATATGATGCTATTTAAATTTTAAATTTCTTTACATGCAATCAAGTTAAGAAGAGGCCACACTGGGAGACAGTGAGGCTTAAGCTAGTGCCTACTGTCTTTACCAGAACAAAAAAAAAAATGCACACAGGCATGCAGTCAAAAAAATGACATGGAGAGACAAAGACAGATCCTGGAATGATGGTACTACAAATCAAAAAAGAACCAAGAGTTGCCATGAGCTAGCAGCAGCTAAGAGAGAGTCAAATATTCTTATCTCCCTGGGAACCTGGAAAAGAAATAAACTCTGCTGACATTTTGATTTCAGATTTGAAACTTCTAGAAGTTTGAGGCAATAAATTTTTCTTTAAGCCACTCTAACAATTTCATAGCAGTCATAAGAAACAAAGATTTGGGAAGCTATTGTTAAACTTTGCTAGGATTGCTTAATTACCATGGAAACTACCTTAGAATTTATCAGTCTTGTCCATTTAGAGGCAATGATTACTAAACAAAAAGGAGAGTATTCCTTAATAACATCTTTCCACTGAACACTTCATTTAGGGGCTTTCAAAATAGATCAAAGAAGGCAAAACAGCCATAGGCCTTCCTGAGAAATAAACTCCTCGGCTATAGCAAGCATTAAATAAACAGCAGAGATACAAAATGGGCCAAACTGAAAATCAGCATAGAAGAGGTTTTGACTAGAGTCTCTCAAGGAGTATAAAATTACTGTGCTGAAGATAAAGGCTATTTCTTAGGAGAGCTAACAAAATAACAGATATTTATTACCATATTTACTATGTACCAGTCAGTATTCTAGGACTTTGTATTAACTAGCCTATTTATTAGATATTACAACTCTTTGCAAAAGAAAGAAAATGCATTTGAAACCATGATACTTCACTTGCAACAAAAGGACATATAATGAGCCTTGGAAAACACCCCACCCAAATTCCACCTACTAAAGATACATGTCCTTGTATGACACAGTGTTAGCAGAGAAGTTGTTGCCAAGCTTGCCTACAATCAAGGTGTGGTTTTAGTAGTTTTTCCCTTTGAAGTTTGAGGAGAATTGATGTGTTAACTAAAATGAAAGGAGTATATTCTAAAATTCTCTCTCTCTCTCTCTCTCTCTCTCTCTCTCTCTCTCTCTCTCCTTTGTGTGTGTGTGTATGGGTGTGTGCATGTGGTCTACATCACTTTAGAAGTTGTTTGACACACACACCACTGATCTATTTATTTGTTAGAATTGTTCCCAGAAGGCCACTCTGAGTTTCTTGTTCACAGCACTTAGATGTTTTTAATTATCATTTTTCATCATTATACTTATCATGTAACTCTCAGCTGTAAAGCAAAGGAATAGACAGTTGAAATTCCACTGTCACACAACACCATCCACTTTGCAAGCAGGTAACTTACTTTAATCCATGTGATGTTTGAAGTTTTGTGAAGAGTAAGATGGGCTTTAGGATCTGCTTCAAGATAGTACCCCCATTTCTCTGTTTTCCTCTTTACAGAAAACATTGCAGTTATGAGCTTACATTGCTTCTACAGGAATACGTTTCTCTACTGCTTAATCATTCAATAATGTAAACATGTTCCCAAGTAGTTTGTATATCAGTCACCCAGATAGAAAGGACTTGGTGGCTTTTATCAGCCAGGTCTAGATGCCACCTTTATCTCTCTTTCTCTACAGCTGGAGCCATACTCTGGGGGGCAGCAACTATCAGCACAAGTATCTTTTCCATGGCCTTCATCAAAAGTGGACTCTTTACTTGGAAGGGATTTGGGTAAAGATGAAAGACTGCATAAGGAGGAGCTCATGAGAGTGTGTATATGCATTTTTTTGCTGCATGCTGTCACACTGCCCTGGCAATACTAACATTTATAGTGATAAATTAATGTCGTGTCCAATCTTCAACAGAGAAACTTCTTAGTGCCTCAGTAGTTAATGCAGAAGAACTCACAGAAGGATTTGGCATAAAGTCACTTCTCCACAGAAATCCTTTCCTTTCCTCCTTACTTATTTAGCAGGTGCATGCCAGATACAAAATGAGAGAAGACCAGGGTTAAAGCATCCTCGTGTTCATCAAGCTAAGATGCATTCTGTGCATATAAATTTGAATACAAGTGTGGATGTGGATGGATACTGACAGAGACTATTGATTCTCAACCACAGTAATTTTGACTCAAAGAAGACAATCTACAAGTTCTATAGAGAGTTTTGACTGGAATATTAGAGTCTGTATGCCATTCGCATATAAATGTACTGAATAGGCTACATCCATAGAAAATAATTATTAAGCTTAGATTGTCAATAACAAGATAAAAACTTAGATATTGGGTTTGACTAGACAGGAGATCAAAAAGGAGGGAGAAAAAAGACAAAAATTTTAAAAGTTTTTAAGAACGATACAGAAGGGAAAGACATAGCACTTCCAGAGATGTTGAGATATACATTGTGTACAAATAAGTAACAGTTGTTAAGTTCTACTTGAGGTGTGGGGCCTGGCAGGAAACATAGGTTCTTGATAATATGTGAGAAAGAACATTTCATATTGAAGGACCAGGGTTTGCAATCTACAAGAGTATAAGTCTTGCAGGTTTAAAAAACAAACAAACAAAAAACACCTTTTAACTTCTATTTATTTCAGTCAAAATGAAGATTTCGTCAGTCAATAATTATTGCTTTAATTTTTTGAGCCTGCATAAATTCTTGATTTTTTATATTATTTGTGCATTACTATTAGAAAGACAATGGCTTTAAACTTGAATGAATGTAAGAGCAAAACCTGTACCTAGATATTTAACTTTAAAAACTTGCCTGACATCTTGAAGCTCTGAAGCTTTGTTGTTTTCTTCACCATATTAAAAAAAATCAAAGTTAGTTCTGAATAGCAAATTCAGTAATTTATTGGAAATTCAATGAATAACCCTCTTTCAGTTTCTAGATTGTTCTGGGAATGAGAGTGACCAGACTTTCCTGTGTCTATTAATTATCAGCAGCAAGTTAAATAGGCTAGACAAATCTCTTAATTTTTTTCTACTTTTCCATTCTCTCTTCTCTATCATCCTCCCACTAAACATGTCCAAAAGCAAACAGATTTAGTCTTCTTGGTAAATGTAAAAAAGTTTAGTATTTGACAGTGAAAGTATGTCACAAGAGCTAACCAGGGGAGCTGTCCAGCATGTAGTTAGAAATTTGGGGACAAAATGTGTAAGAAGCTAATTCCTGTGTCAGCGTGAGGGAAGGCATCTATGTCATAACAATACTAGAAAGGAAACAACCCTAAGGGATAACACAGACAACGTAAACTTAGAGAAAGTTTCCATGTAAAGCGGAAAATCGAAGTAGATAAGGTGAGACAATGAACAGAAGTGGCACAGAATTCTAGAGAATGGGGGGGGGCGGGTCATCAGCTCAACTAGACATGGGTGAGAATGAGGAAGAATTAAACCCACCAAATTTCAAACATGCAAGGGTACTTGTATCTCTCTAGATACACCATGTTTGGTGAAGAGAATGAATATTCTGAAGTTCCCACAAGGCACAGTGCCACACAGGCAATGTACATGTAAGTTGTTTCAAGACTCTCATACCAAGGCAAAAAAAAAAAAAAAAAATGAATCACATCTGGAAAAGGAAGTAGAATTGCAATAGATGTGAAAGCCCTACTTTAAGAGAGAAGTGCAGAAGGAGAAACAGAGGAAGCTACATGGAAACAAGAGGAAGCTACTTGGAACACTATATAACAAAATCAAGAAAATCCTGAGTGTATGTCACCAACTTTTGTTCTCAGAGGGGAGAGTTAACCGTGAGTAATTAATTTCAAAAAGCAGTTGGTAAAAAAAAATATAGATTTTGGAGTATGTCAAATCCCTTTATATTTAAAAAAAAAAAGGACCATTGTAGTGTTGGCACAGCCCAGCTGAGATTAAAGAGAATCAGCTGGTCAAGGCCTAGAAATCACATCTGTGTGGCTCTCTTCAGCAATAGCAGTGAGTACAGAACAGAGCAGATGTCAGAACACTGGGCAATGGACAACCTGAGTCAGTATGTAGAAAGGATGGGAATGGAGAAGGCTGAACATGAAACCAGAAAGTACCAGCATCTCAGAAAGGCATAACTTGGATCTGTGATTTGATGCTTAGATCACAGGGAAGATGGGAGGAGAAGGGGAAAGCTAAGAGGATGAGGATAAGCAGGAGGACAAGGAAAAGAGGAGGGGTTCTGTTTTACAAGTTTATTTTGCTATTGTAGAGAAGTGGGTAAAGAGAAGAGGGGGAGAGTGAGACGGGGGAAGGAGGAAAGGAGGAAGCCCATGATGGGGAGGGAAAGACAGAGATAGAAACAGAGAGATAGAGACAGAAGACAGAGGCATTTGTGGAGGTCAAAGGACAATTCCATGCAGTCAGTTGATTGTTTCTGTCTTTACCTGGGTTCTAGAGATCAGCTCAGGTCATTAGGCTTGTGGAACATGTCCCGTTACCTGTGGGTGCTGGAGTTATTCTTCCTAACCTAGTCTTCATCAGACATATGTTGTATATCCACTATAGGTGGGTCATGAGTAAGAAGGAAGAAACAACACTGAGGAAAACCCACTCTGCCTTCAAGGATCTTTCCATGCAATGAAAAAGAAACCAATCCTCACCTTGAGTGTCTTGTCTTAGAATGCACCAGACTCTATGGGAAAGATTCTATACTTCTGAGGTCACTTCAAACTCCATAGAACATAATAAGGACAAGAATATACCTCACAGAATGTGTTTTTCTGGAAGGATATTAGACGCATGGATAGTAGGGCTCTAAGAAATCACATCTAGCGTCTCAATTACTTTTTCATTGGCTCCTGCCATATGTCCTAACTTTCTCTGATGCCTTGTATTGTCTCGTACATGTTTTAAGAATCAACATGCTACCCAGCTAATAGACAAGCAAAAGATATTATGGTCAGTTTATACTGATGCCAAGTTCTAGAAAGCAGTATGACTGCCTTAGCCCTGCTGAGACACTGGATTGGCCATCTCTGGTCCAGATTCTCACAATTCAGGCAATCAGCTGAAGGGTTACTAGGCTACCCTGTTTAAATCAAGAGGGAATTTAAATGGGACAAATGAGAGGAAGCAAAAGAATACTCAAGTGTTCAGTCTCAGTGGGGAGTATGGCTATATCTTTCAATTGGTTTCCCTTGCAAAACAGAGGGCAAGTTATTATGCTTGCCATTTGTTAGGGATAGTTAATATACCAGACATTACACTGTGTATGGTCGGGTGGATCTTGAATTTGTATTTGTGAAAAGAGAAACAATGAGTTGCTTTAAGAAGATTATTTAAGAATATAATCAGAGGAATGAACTTTAAGACATGAAAAAGAGGAGACAAAACAAGAGAGTGATCAGCTCTTAGAGTTCCTAGGGATCTTCAGGAAATAGTTCCTAAGCCTATTCATTCAAAAAGTGTGAAGAGAGGCTATTCATTCATCCCTTTCCCCATTGGTCTAGGATGGATCCAGAGTTACTGCTTCCCCCATACTTACAAACCATGTTCAGAGCATTCTGATCTTCAGGATTGTAGAAAGTACAAGGCAGGAAGTGACAGAGTGTCACTTTGGGACTGGGATGTTTACATCTGGTAAAACTAGTCCAACCAGCATGAGATTGGTCACTAAGGAAATTACTGCACACAACAGGAAGCAACAGACTATGACAACATGCACATAGGGATTCCTCCACAAGCAATGTCAAAAGATAAAGACCAGATGTATAAGGCAGAGTGCTGGAAGGCAAATGCAAGAGAGAAAAGAAGGAAGAGGGGGCAGGGAGAGAAACAGAATGAGGATGTCATTAATTTCTCTCAATCGTCTTGTTGCTTAAACATTTAAGTCTCCAATTAAATGTGAACAAAGTCATACTCAGGTTAGATAAATAATGTGCCAAAAATCATGCAACTGGAATTAAAATCTAAGTTCACTCAGCCGTAATATTTATGCAGAAGTTAATTAGACATGGCCTCTGCCTTCAAGAAGATTGCATTTCTGCATATTGTAGCATTATCAGGGATCGTCTAAGTGAGCAAGAGGAAGCCAGTAATGACTCAGATACTCCAGAACTGTTGATTATATCGTGCCTCTAAATAACTTTAGGGTATCAAGGCACTGAAAACACAGACAAGTATGGCTTGTGAGCCTCTCGCTGTGTTCTTTATCTATTCAGCTATTGAAACTTAAAGCAGGAGGTTTGGGAAGGCCAGCACATGACTGCCTAAGGGTTCCAGTTATATTGCTGCCAGGCTGAAGGTTTTGGCAGTGGCAGTACTAGGATCTAAAGGCAATGAACTTAGCACAGGACAGAAGAGAAGGCTCTACATTTGAATTGAGCACTTAACCTTCTATAAGATTAAGGTTTGCCTTCTGGGCTTCTGTTTTCATCCAAAACTTTAGTGTTTGTAAGATACTTAGCATATTAATAAAATGGGTTCCTTCATATTGTCCTCAGAGCACATACAAGTCTGGACTTTGGAGGCTACTCAGGCCTGTAACTATTGCCAGTAATTCAGGTGACAGGAATCTTAAGAAAGTACTAGCACGCTGAGATGTGGGCAGAACTTGCACTTAAAGTATTGACTGATTTTCTGCCAACCATCACACATGCAAGGATTTCCCCCAACAATGGCTGGCAAGGAATAAAGCAGAAATTATAAGAATCAATGATGGATAGTGTTGGGCAAAACGCTAAGCAAAGTGAAGCAGCCAGTTTGAGTCTTTAGGACCATGCATGATTCTGTAACTATAAGAGAGACATTTATCCACTTACTGTATTTCCACTGCCTTATGTTTGTATTAATTTATTCCACAAACATCTGTCATAGAAAACACCATGTATCTATGCCAGCTACTTTAAATACACAAAGAAAAATTCTTAATGTCCAGAATTGGATAGCACAATGAAGCTGAAAAGTAAAGCAGACATACACACACACACACACAGACAGACAGCTGAAAACTATCATATTGGCAATCTTCCCTAGGCATTGTGAGAATACAAAACTCTTTGATAAAATCAAATAGGATGTCCTGGTTGTTTGTCTAGAAAAGAAGCCCAGGGTTTGTAAGTGGGTGGAAGATATTGCTGTAAGGAAAATTGAAAGGTGAGAGAGCAGAGCTGACTGAAAGGGTGGAACGAGAAAATAAACATGATTGGTGTGAGCTGTTAATAGACATCGCAATAGAAATGTAAAATGAATAGTGTAATAATGAGTATGAGATTTGAAAGCTATGTCTGGCATTCAGCAAATTAATAGGGCTAAAGCCTGATGTTATATTCAGTCATCAAGAGAATGGATTTGTAAAGAAAGAATACATGAAAAATACCACTTGAAAAATTCCACATGAGTAATACCATGCCTGAAGTTGCACCCAACAAAGACCTTAGGTAGTCACATCACTTTTAAGAAGTAACCAGAACAGAAGGAACAAAACGAAGATTATTATTTTGTTTTTATGTGCTAAAATGTATTTAATAAGATGGTCATTTAATTGATAAGCATACAACACAGTGACATAAAATTGTTCACATTATCATGTAACCATCCCTGATATCTATATCCCAAATTTGTAAAGTTCTCCTTAATAAATATACTGCATCCAATAAAATAAATAAATAATGCCCTGTTTCCACTTCTCTGAGTTCCTGATAGCCTCTTTTCCACCTTCTGTAACCATGAGTTTGCCTGTCTAAGTAGTTCAAGAAAGTGGCATCGTTAGAATTCTTGTCTTACCATGAACAACTTCTTTACTAAGCAATATGCGTTTTAAGGACCTTCTATGTAATAATGTGGGCCAAAGTTGTTTCATTTCTATGGATAAGTAATCATATATGTGCCATTTGACTAAAGATGTATAAATGTTTGAATGATAACATGCACGAAGAATGGGTGGCTTTGGACTGTGTGAGGCTGAAATCTCTTTGTTCCTTCACAGGCAGGCTAATGGGAGAGTGATAAACCATTCTCTATTCTTCATTCTTCAGAGGGCCTTGCCTAGAGCAAGTGTCCAATACTGTATCATTGAGTGATTTCCATCAAAAATTAATCCTGATTGAAGTACAGACTAGAAGCATCTGTCATTGCTTGACCATCTCCTCAGATCCCACTTGAACAAATTTAAAACAATAAAAAAATTAAATAAATAAGCCTTCCTAGCCAAAATGGAATTAAAATGAGCATAAATAATGGCAGGGCAAATGGATAACTTCCAATTGTTTATAGATTAAGCACACTGTTTAATAATAGTTGGATCAAAAAAATCTCGAGAGAAATTTTTATAAAAGTGGGATACAAATTTTCAAAATGAAAAAGATAAATCAGGAACAGTGCTCAAAGGAAAACCTTCAAAAAAACATATATAAAAATAAAAATAAATGAAAATTGGTATTCTGACTCTAATATGAGAAACTATAGAAAGAAGTACAACAATCTAAACCTAAAACAGAGAAAAGATATCATGGAAATCTGTGAAATTGAAAACAAGAAGAAAATTGCATATAAACTTCAATGAGAAAAAGCTGTTCTATAGAAAGATAAACAAAATTGATAAGCATCAATTTGAATAAAGTGAAACTCAGAAAGAAAAAACAGGAAGTATTCAAATTATCAACATGAAAAGTAAAGAGAACACATTATAGAACTCATAAACATCAAAATGACAATGGGGAAGTGGGATTGTTATGGCTTGAATGTAGAATGTCTCCCATAGATTCACTGTTCCCCAAGTAGTGGTGTTGTTGGGGGAGGCTGGAGTTGGGACTTAGCTGATTATACAGCCTGGCAATGCTTATGCCTAACTTACCGTGCTATAGTTATATAAATGTTAATCCCATTCTACTCTTCAGTAGGCATCTTTTTGCAGGGTCTCATGTAGTCCAGCCTGCTCTTAATCTAGTGATGAGAGCAACATGCTTTGACCTTCATTGGTCTGTGTCTATCTCCTGAGTGCTGGAATTAAAAGAGACTTGATTTTTTGTTCATTGTTTTAAGACAAGCTCTGATGTGTAGTCTAGTTGACCTTGGAGCTGTCCAAGGTCAAGGATGAGCTGGAAGTCCTGATCCTCCAGCTTCAGTCTCTGTAGTATCTAGAACAACAGAGAGACTTGCCTCCACCCCCTACTTTAAGCAGTTCTGAGAAATGAACCTAGGGATTCTGGTAAGCCAGTCCTATACCCATTAAAATCCCTAGCACTGCTATAAATTTTTAAAAAATCCTATCTTACTGAAAGAACTCCTATGTCTAAATGATCCTAGAATGTGGATGCCAAGATGCTCTTGAAGTGTCTAATGAATAACTGATACCCAGTTTAGATTAATCAGAGAGTAATTACCCCAATAGAGTACAATTTAGATTTCTTACTATTCAAGTTGTTCCAGAAGAAAAGAATCTGTAAAACACATAAGTTAAGTAACCAAGTTTGAGGGTGTAGTAAGTTTGTGGAGTCATCAAAGCGAGAACCAAATCCTTCAGGACTGAACCGGATGTTTCCTACTCATCAGCCCTGGAAGGCTCCATTTAGCTAGAACTTCTGCCTGATTTTTTCCTGACTACACAAGCAAACAGCCCTTGAGGACATGCAGGAGCTTCTTGAAATCTTGGTTGCCAGAGTCTCTGTGCTCCCCTGACTGTGGGGAGCCGGGAACTCGCTGTTCCAGCCAGGTGTGTCCTCCCTGGGGATGCTGCAGATTAACTGGATTCTATTCGCATCCTCTCAATTGTCTATGAAATGCAAATGCGCCCTGCTCACACACCGGGGGCCATCCATTGTCAATGTCTGCGGAGGGGCTGATAATGCCAATTAAATGCCAAGGCTCACTTAACAGGTGTGCTGATTGCCTCTGCAGGATGATTTACTGGAGCAACACCCCGGTGTGAAGCAGGCAGGAAAGAACATTCTGTCTCCTTGTCATCCCCATCCTGGTTATTAGCTTTTACATTTGGACTTCATTGGCAAGAATTAACTTTTTCTCCCTAAAAGCAAAGTGAGAATTATGTTACTTAGGTGCAAGCTAAACCATTCGCATTGTTTAGTCATTACTATCAGTATCGCAAGACTCCCTTAGTCCTGCTCAGACCCTCCTGTGTGTCCACTCTACTCACAGCTTCGTGGGGAGGCAAAACCCTGGTGGGCCATTTTCCAACCCAAAAGCCAGAGTGACTTCCTATTGCATATTTAGTGGAGTGCATATTCTTCAGCAAGGTTCTTAAAATCCTTTATTGGCTGCATCATATTTTTGCAGGAGCCTACTGTATCATTGGTCCACTGCATTATTTGAAATTTATCATTCTGTTTCCTCAAGCTAACTTCTGGGGTGCCTTTTCCTGCAGCCTGAATCAGTCCAGAGCTATGTCAAGAGAAAAGGGACGTGTTGGGAATCTCCAGCTTGGGGGAGGGAGGGCATTCCACACTCAGGTCTCACTCCTCCCATTCCCTCAGAAAGCCCAAGAGTTGGCTCCTGTTCAAGACCATGCCTATAGACTACATAAGAACCTGGTACTCATATTTGCCACATGGCTCCTCTCCCATCCCTCCGAGGGTCACCCAGGAGTGCTGTTATCTGTTCATTAAACCTGAATTTATTAATTCTGTTTGATTATATCAGCTTCAGTGGATATTCAATAGCCGGGGATTCAAAACTTATTAGGAAGAGAGGGAAAAAGTGAAAGAGATAGGTAGGGGAAGGGGAAAGGAGCTTTATAGATAACTGTAATTATTGTTTCTTTCTACTACAATTCCAAAGGGTTTTATGTAGAATTGCTTCATTTTGAGCATTGGCTGCACTTCTGAGGATGCCCATTGCTTGGTTACTAGGATACCATCTTATGTGACAGACTACATTACGCTGCTCTCATTTTGCAGATGGGAAAACTGTGTTTATGAGGGATGGACAGTTTGACCAATTCCATGAAGTTAATGAGAGGCACAGGTCAGAATTCAAACCGGAAACACAGATGTCCCAGCAGACCAACCCTTTCCCTGCACAGTCTCTACTGGCATCCTGGGTGAATGAATCGTTCACAATGAACCACCGAGTACCTGACAACTACTCATTTAGATGACATCAAAATTTCAAATACAGAGAAGAGAAAACACATTATCTGGGCATTCGCCATACACAAAGGAAGACTTTCTTGCAATATTTTTTTGGCACGATGTTTGCTTGGAAGTGTCACCCAGCCCCTTGGCACCAAGAAGTCTGGAATGCTTGGTCCAGGCTTCACCCCAGCGCCTGGGCACCCCTATATGCAAGGAGTCTGGAATGTTTGGGTGAAACTTTTTATTCCAGGCCCCCTCTTCTGGGAGTTGCCTCAGTCCAGACTCCACCTCCGAAAAAGACCGCCAAATGGTGACCCCTCTCGCCAGAGAGAGTCAAGACCACGCCCGCGGGCTATTTAAACTGCCTGCCAGAAATCAAACACAAGGTCTTCTCTCTTGGCCTGCTCTGTGGCTTTGCAGGTCTTCTTTCCAGGAGGGCTTCCAGGGCCCCTGGGAGCACTGGCATCCATTAAACCTGGGCTTTTTCTAATTCGCTTTAGTTTGGTCTGATTTGTATTATTGCCTCAGCAGAGAGGTTTATAGGTTCAAAAAAAAATAACTTTCAGACTTGATTTTGTCTTTGGGGAAATGCCTCTTCTTTTACTTTAAGTAAGTCCATAGGTTTGTGGTACAAAACGTGGCTTTAAGTCTTCCTAGCATAGACACTGGGATTGGTGATCATATTCCTATTTAATCTACTTCTGGAAACCACAGGCACAGATTTATTTCATGTCTGTGGCTACAGCACAGACACTGTCATCCCAGGTACATCAGAACTCGGTGTCCAGTTTACCAATGGTTTCTTTGCTTTACCTGTCCAAATCCTCCTCTGGGAATAGCTTTGGGCATACCTCCCATTCAAGCTTCGTCCCCTTCCCCTTATTCTAAGGCTGGGATGACAGATCCTGCTGATTTCGGATAGGGATAAGAGAAGCTAGCCCGAAGACAATTTTCATTTCAAAGGCTAAACATGAAAAGTGCTCCCTTGCTGAGTAAATGAACCTGCTGGTTTCATGCTGAATCCACCTCTATGAAGGGGAAGCTGGAATTGGCAGGGCTGAGAAAGGGGGAAGTAGAAACAGAAGCTTCAGCTTCTGGTTTCGCTTCTGTTGTTTCTTTTTATTTTTTTATATATTTTTTTAAAGCTATGGTTAACTTAGCTGGAAGAATGAACCGTGATTTCCTCAGCTGTCTTGGAAAGGTAGAGAGTGCTCATTTAAAAACGAGGTCAAGATGATGGGTGGCTCTTGATCTAATTTGTCTGGCTGCCACACAAAGCAGCTTTCCTTAGAGACAGTCTCCTGCAGTAGTGTACACATCTTTGTGGAGGTCCTAAACCCCCATCTTCCTTTTTCTAACTCCAGCCTGACAGGACGGGAACGAGCATAGGACCAAGTTAGGCCTTCTGAATGTGGGGGACAGTTGTATGACTGGGTACACTGTGGGACCACTGGCAGTGAGACCACGATTTATCCCTACTGCTTACACTGGCTTTTTGGAATCCATTCTCTTTGGGGAATTCCTTGCTCAGCCTGTGGAGGGCCTTACTCTCTCTGAAGTTTGGGATGGAGGGGAAGGTGGTGGGAGAGGGAGAAGGGGAGGGAGTGGGAACTGGGATTGGTATATAAAGTGAGAAAAGATAGTTTGTTGAGTTTTTTTTAATAAATAGATAAATTTAAAAAAGGAAAAAGAATTGGAGGTTCAACTTCTGAAAGTCGGATGCCAATAAAGAAACAGTTTTAGAGAAAAGAAAAGACACTATTTTTTCCAAAATGGAAGGGCAGATTCCAGGAAGGCAAGCTAAGGATCTGAACCTTTGAGGAGGGAGTTTTTAGACTGTAGGATGTTTCCTGAGACTAACAAGAGAGATGGATATCTGTACCTTCAGAGGGTTGAGAATGGAACGCAGAACCTTGTGTGTGCTACTCAAGTGCTCTACTACTGAGCAAAGCAAACCTCTGTCTCTAAGTTCTGTGATCTGAAAAAAATACACTTACTACCCTCAGATACACACACACACACACACACACACACACACACACAATTTAGGAACTAAAGGCACCCACCAGAAATTGATAGTATGACAGACACTATTGCTGAAGATGAAGACACCACACAGGACAGGAAGAATCAAGTTGGTGTTGACCAAGTTTGCTTCCTGCTGGCTAGTTTTTATTGTAACGGGAGGTGGCTAAAATGTCTCCTAGGAAAAAGTACTCAGCAGTCACACCCACCTGTGAACTCTAAGAACTACAGTAATGACCAACATGTCAAGATAGAGACATGGGCACAGCAGTGACACCAGCTTTATGGAGGTGACCACCTACTTTCTGATTGGACTTAAGGCCTTCTCCCTAGGAGGAAACATAGCTGTCATTATAAACCTGTCTAGGAATTCATGGCTGATAACTTCACAAGCCCCAGGAGTGAACTAGCTCCTATTATTCTGCTAAATAAACATTGCATCAAATTGTCCCTGAAATTAAAATACAGTGCCCATAGTTTAGTGTTGTTCTCAGACTACAAAGAGTGGTTAGCCACAGGCATTGGTTAACAAAAAAATTCACAACTAATCAAAGTGCCAAAAATAAATGTGTTCAGTAACAAATGAGACATTGGCATCACCATGAATATTATATGCACCAGTAATATTATATCCTCTTCCTTGGGTTCAGGGACTATCTCATAAAAAGAGAGCAGAAAGATTGTAAGAGATAGATGTGTGAGAAGACTGGACATCAATGGTACCCTTTAGATGCCATAGGCTTGGTGTATTCATACCCTTGCAGCAGCTATGGTTGGCTGTGCAAGACCTATTTAATAGCAAGCCAAACAGAATTGAACCAAGGATGAGAAAGGAGAGTCAACAACCATAACTGAGGTGCTATTGACATTAGATGGCTTTTGGAGTAGGGGAAAAACTGGTTTTCTTAAAAGTTGTGCTCCCTCATAGATTGACCATATTCCAGTGGATGGGCTCACATTTGGCAGTATAAATTTAATTTGGACATGATATGTAAAATCGAGACAAGGTGTGAAGGTAGGGGTGAATCTGGGAGGCTGTAGTGGGAAAGGGGTGAACACAATGAAAATATATCATATGAAATTTTCAAATAATTAAAATTAAATTAGTAAATCATGTTGAATCTAATAAAGACATGATGAACAGCAACAAGAAAATTTAAATCCTTCCGATACTATTTAGATCTTTTCTCTGGGGCTAATAACAAGACAGTCTAATTAGTAGAGGCCACAGAATGCTGTGGAGTGCCTCAGAATATAGTCTCATGAAGCCACCAGTGACTGTCTGTCTCTGCCTTATTCATTAAAATCATTCTCTTAAGAGATTGGACGGTGATGCAGCTATAAACACTGCTCTTGTGGCTTCCAAAACTTATTTTGAAATTCAACTGCTGTCATACATGTGTGTCCTTTCACTTTGTTTTTAATCCTTCTCCCCTGATGACTTCTGCTCCAGGATACCCCCAACTCATTGGTCCACTTCTTCCCCCAAATAGTTCCTCCCCTTCTGATTTCACATCACATAGACTCCATTTCTTTCTTTTTTTCTTCCTCTCTACTACCTTCAGACATTTTCTTTATCTATTATGGTCTTATGGTCCCCTTCCAACATTCACTACTTATATGTTACACACACACACACACACACACACACACACACACATAATTACATTCTAGGTTTAAGCAAGTATTACTCTCTGAGTCTAACTCATTAAGGTTAGGATGTCCAGCTCTATCCATTTTCCTGAAAATTTAATGATTCCATATTTGTGCATTGATAAAACCCCATGACACATATAAACCACATTTTCTTTATCTATTCATGAACATATAGGCTGAATGGGCTGAATCCATTTCTTTGAGGTAGTCTAGCAGTAGCATTGCAAAAGCCCATATCTTTATAATATGTTGATTTTGAACCCATAAAATATATACCCAGTAGTGATAGAGATGGATTATAAGATAGTCATAATTTCCATTGTTCTGAAGAAACTCCACAGTGGCTTTCATAGTGACTGCTCAAATTTACATTCCCCAAAATAGCGAGTGAGGGTTCTCTTTTTCCACTTTCTCACCGGAATTTATTTTTTTTTATTTTGTTTTGGTTGCTTTTTTTGATTTGTATTTTTCTGAATGATAACTATGTTGAATTTGGTGAAATGGACTCTCAGTAGTTTTAATTTGCATTTTCCTAAAAGCTAAAATCTATTAGCCACCTGTAGTTTTTATTTGAGGACTATCATCATTCCATTTATTAATTTGATGTTTGATTTTTATACTTTATTTTAGTAATTTTTCTATATATCCTACATACTAATCCCCTGTCTATTATAAAAAAAAGTATTTTTCCCATTGGGTAGGTTGCCTCTTCACTCTGCTGAAAGTTTCCTTTACTGTGTGGAAGCACTAAATATTTTTATTCCCTGAAAACAAATTTGTCAGTTCTTGAGTTTATTTTGATATTTTGAGTCTGTGTCATGAGAGATCTTGTCATATTCATTTGCCTCTAACATTTGGATGCCCATTTCCTTTCTACATTTGAGAAATTTATGTCATAATCTCAATGAATAAATTATCAATGACTCTAGATTTTCCTCAGCTTTTTTTTTTCATCCCAGGGTTTCTTAAACTTTGTGTACTGATAATATATCAGAATGCTTGAATCTTTTGGTCATGTATTTTTTTTCATTAATATTTAGTTTTGCATTCCTTTGTCCTCTATTGCTTCTTAATACTATTCCCTTTGCTTAGCTAAGTCTATTGGTGATGTTTTACCATTTTTTTATTTTATTTGTTGAGTTATCTGTTATTTTTAAAACTCTCATATCTTTTACTTTTTATTGGTAATATTTTGTGCCTATTAACAATTTTTCATCTAATTTGTACATTGTTTCTTTAGTGTTACCAAGCTTCCTCTCCTGGTTCTAGATTGTATTCATTTGCTTGTTTGTATGCTTTTTGGGCTTATTTATCATTTTTATAAGGAATCTCTTTATCTTTATCATTTTCCATATCTTTGAGTTCAATAGTGAGAGATTTCTTTCTTTTTGAGGAGCTATGTTGTCTTATTTTTTATATATTTCAGGTCTCATATGATTTGAGCATATGTTGAGTTGGATATCACTTTCAGTTTTATTTTGGCATCTTATTGAGTAGCATCCTCTTGAGGGGTCAATCCACAGTACTACTTTTAAAAGAATCTTGTGTTTTCCTTCATCCAACTGGGAAACTAGATTGTGCTCAGACTGACTTCTTTTCTAAGTATTGTTCCTTTTAACTGTACTTTTAGATTATGCAGTTATCTACCTTTTTGAATACCTTTGGAATAAAGTTTAAGTTTTCTTATTCATGAAGAGGGGCTTTGAACCTACCATCCTGTCTAGAAGCCCCTGTGAGGCGAGGTGGTATCTTTAAGAGTGACTCAGTCATGAATGTATAAATTTTGCTGTTCTTTTTATAAATAAGTTCTCTGTTCCTCCCTTTCTTTCATTGTGTACTTCTACCCATGATATGATGTGGTAATGTGGCCCTCATCTTGTGAGGTTCTTTTACCTTTGCCTTCCTTCATACAGCACTGCAAGCCAATACATTTTAATTCATTGTAAAGGACCCAATCTTAATTATTCTATTACAACAGCACAAAATATACTGAAATAACACACACACACACACACACAGAGAGAGAGAGAGAGAGAGAGAGAGAGAGAGAGAGAGAGAGAGATTAGGTGCAGCTGATCCATGGTAAGGCTAGAGTGAAATTGGAAGAAAAGCCCTAAATGTCAGTTCAATTAATTGTGATCTATATGGAAGCAAATGAACATTCATTTTTACCTAGTAAAATTAATGCTTCCAATCTCTAAATTCTGTCTGCCCTCAGTGTCTAAATCCTAGTCCCGTTATATACATTCGGGGTGCCCATAAAGAAGACTAAAGACCAAATTTAAGACATTATATTTGACGACAAATTTGCTCCTCCTCATTTACATAAGAGAAATATTTAAAAGAGAGAAAACCACAGAGAGAGTGCCCAATCTGCGCTTACGCTAAGCAATGCATTCGTTTACCATTGAGGCTGAGTGCATTGATGAGGTAGAAGAAAGACAGGGATCAAGAAAGGGGCCCTTGTGTCTCCCAGGTTATACTCTGGATCTTTACTCCTTCTCAGTTCAGAAAAGAAAATATTATCCATCCACTTCTACAACACTGTGATGGCACCATTGAGCAATCTACCCTTGAACTGAATGTGACTAATATCAGTGATATCTCAGTCTTTAGGAAAACGGAAGGTTCATATACAGTATATGACATGGTATTATGTAGATGGCTTAGTTAACATAATTATTGCTGTGATAAAACCTCATAACCAAAAGCAACTTAGAGAGGGAAGGGCTTCTTTGACTTACACTTCCACATCATAGTCCATCATGGAAGGCAATCAGGACAGAAACTCAAATAGGGCAGGGACCTGGAGGCAGGAGCTGGTGCAGAGGTCATGGAGAAGTGATATTTATTGGCTTGCTCAGTTTACTTTTTTTATAGAACATAGGACCATCCCAGGGCTGGCACCAGATACAACGTGCTAGGCTTTCTCACATTAATTATTAGTTAAGAAAATATCTTAAAGATTTGCCTACAGTGTTATTGTATGGATGCATTTTCTTTATCAAGGTCCCCCTTTCTCAGATGACTTTGGATAGTATCAAGTTGATATAAAACTAGCTAGAACAGTAGAGGAAAGTAGAAAGAATAGGAATAGTAGAAAAACATGTCAAAATATTTGGGATAAAATTTCAAGCTTGGCAAGCCAAATACTCTTTGCAGCTATCATAGACTCAAATGCTATGAAAGTATAGAGTAAAAAGAAGACTGTGGTCCTGAAGGTGTATATACATCCCATTTTCCTCCCTCTGCTCATCCCAATTTCCTTTAAATCTAGACAAAATTAATAGTCTATAGAGGAAGATACTAAAGCTACAATGAAAAAAAAATAAAAATGCCTGACCAAGGGTCACCACACTTGACTGAAAACAAGTGTCATTCCTGAGTGAAACCTAATGATACTCTTTTGACCTGTAATCTATCCTGGAGAAACGGAGTGGGTGTTGTCTTGCTGCCTAGGGGCCACTGTTGACTGTGTGGTAGGATTTAAGCTCTATGTAAAATGGGGATAATATATAATGTCTCTTGGAGTTGTTGAAAGAATGTATACATTACTAAACGGAATTTAGAAACGGTGTGCATTAATTTGCTATTCCTGTGTAACAAACTATCCCAAATACAGTGACTTAAAAAAAATAAACCATTTACTTGCCCATCTAAGTGAAGTTAGGGCCTCAGCTCATCCCTGCACAGGTTAGTTTCAGCCCAATCAGATAGAAGGCTCAGATGGAAGCTGGGAGATGTAATTCTCTAGACCACAACTCATGTTCACAAATGATGCTAATGCTGAGTGAACTCAGTACCCGAGTACCAGGATCACCATAATAGATTTAGAGTAGCTAGACTCTTTGCATAGAAATTTATAACTCCTTTGATATATGATGAAGTACAAATGATAACTAAATACATTAGAAACTGTTCAACATCTGTTTGGCATCAGAAAAATGCACTTGGTCATAATGGCTATCATGAAGAAACCACACAGATGTGGAGAAGACTCCATTAAATTGGTGTTCTACTTCAGCCAAAGATTATGTTGATGTCTATGGACATGCTACCACCAAAGGCCATACAGATGTATGATATCTGCGTGTCACCTGAGACTATGTTGACGTCAAGGGCTATGATAGAGTCCTTGCTCTGCACAGCTGAAGAGGGCCGGGTTGATGTCTGTGGTCTGTACTGCCACTGAAGACCATGCTGAAGTCTGTGACAACTTGCTGACCCTGGAGGCCATGTGGGATGTCTGTGCTCTGTACTGTCACCAGAAACTCTTCATGCTGTTACCAAAAACCATATGTAAGTCCATAATCCAGGCACCTGCTCACTGTAAAGGGCAGGAAAGTTATTTTTGCCATGGTATTGATTACTGCAGATTTACAGTTGAGAAAGAGGGACATAGAAGTCTTATGTGGCAACCCCTATCCCTGTCCTCCCACCCCCAAAAAAGTAACAGCCTAGATAGAAAGCCAATAAAGAAAACTCTTAACAGTTGTGATAAGGATGCTGAAGTGTAGCTCTCTATAATAGATGGCTTATGACAGGGCTGTGGGTGGGGAAGAACTCAGCTATCTTTAAGGAGCTGGTGAATGGGAGTTTGGCCATGCTCCAGTGAATATAGGAATATATGGGCATATAGGCAACACAAATTGGACTTGGTTTTGTTTCTTCTTCTTCATCTTCTTCTCCTCCTTTTCTTCTCCTTCTTCTTGTGGGGTGGCAATGGTGAAGGTGTGGACCTAGGAGAACTGAGAAATGAGTGTGCTCAGGGTTCATGTTGTGAAATTTCCAAATAATCAATAAAAGTATTATGAAAATCTTGCTAGTAGGAATATGAACTACTGAAATAAGAATTGTTGTTCCTTTAAAAAAATTTAACTCTAATTTCCAAATGATACATCTATACTACTTCTAGGTACATAAATGAAAGTTTTATTGATAGGTCCAAAGTCACCTTACTATAGACATGCCTGCACATTCATGTTTATTATAACATTATTTACTAGAACCATATTATAGAAGCAACCTAGATTTCAATCAACAGATTAATGGATAAAGAAATTAAAACATATCAGAGATTTACTTAGTCATAAAGAAGAATATTATGTCATTAATGGGATGTACTGGAGACCATCACATTAAATAATATAAGTCAATGCTACAAAGAGAAACATTACAGGTTCCTTCATATGTGGAAGCTCAGGAATAAAATTAAAGACTTGAAGCTAACAGGGAGAATAATAGGGATAGGAAGGAAGAGGGGGAATAGAGGGAGAAGAGGGTGGAGAAGAAAGTAATGGAGAAGGTATGAAGTGTCACAACAGAACCCCTCTGCATCACTAATATACATTAACATTTTAAATACATGTATCCCTGGGATTGACCACCACAAAAATAGATGTAAAAAGAAGTATAGTGAGCTCACCTCAGCTTCCCAACACTTGGCCAAGGGTCATGTCCCTTGGAGCTTACATTGGCATAGATCCAATTAATAATAAAGAACATTCCAACAACCTCCAGCTATTTTCTATAGGCTCAGGACAAGCCCATTTGTCACAGTCCCTCTGAGGACAAAGATTGTGAAATATTCTGGATATTTAGTGACATCTGAGAATTAATGAGGCTTGTCCACCCAAATGTTACCGCTTGCTCATGTCATCTGTAGCAGGACAATGGCCAATAGACAGAGTGCCACCACTGTGAAAGGAATGCTAGGGTGAGAAACAGATGAACTGGGATCAGATAAGGAGCAAGTCCTTGCAGGAGATAAGATGTCAGCAGCTTTGAGAAATCTCAGCGGTTGTGGGAGAGAAAGATGTCAGAAACAGAGATCTTGGTCAGGGTACTAACAGCTTTTCACTCACACATCACCATGTGCCAAATACTATGCTTTGTATTTACATGAACAATCACACTTTTCACGTTAATCAGGCAGCAGATATAATGACTACCTTGTGTGTGTGTGTGTGTGTGTGTGTGTGTGTGTGTGTGTGTGTTCAAGAGTTCAAGTATCCATAGAGGCCAAAGATATTAGATTGCCTTGGGACTGAAGTTACAGGTAGGTGTGAGCTTTCCAACATGGGTACTGAGAATGGTTGGAGCAATTCACACTCTAAACTGTGGGCCATCTCTCGTACCCCACAAAATTTAAAAAAAAAAAAAAAAAGAAAACTTAAAAGAGGATTTGGTTAAGTCATTGCGACTGAGTTAAAAACAATAGCAAATATATATGATTTCACTTTACGTGGTAAGATCGAGTCAGAGAGCCATGTAACATCCTCAAGTGCCGCTGATGGAGATATTCTAAGATACCCTTACAGGAAATAGAAACACCTGTGAGCTGAAGCAAAGGAACCATGAAGAAAAGCTTCTCATTTTTCTTGTTGTTTTAATGCTTGATGAAAACAGCTTTGACACATTTTTGCTAGAAAAACCTAGAGGCATGGGAGGACCTTCTCATGTGGGACCAGCGGCACGAGAGACAGCGTTCTGTTGGAAAACCCACATTGAATCATAGGTTCTGTTTGCTTACTACTCAGGAAACTTTTAGCTTTTAGCTTGCTTAAAACTCCTGGCGTGAATGTAAAGATCCATGAAGTGAACTTAGGTTAATTCCTTTCTCCTGTAGAAGTAGATGGCTTGAAGCCAGATAACATTATCCTTGTTTGACCGACACCATCAGAACAAGTGAAGACCCTTAAGATACATCCTCCACCTGGGTCATCGAAATAGGTGAACTGAATCAAGACTTGTCACGCTATATGCCACCTGGTCTAAACTGTGTATCCAGTGGGAATACATCTGTGCTTTTTATATTCAGAGTACAGGGGAATAAAAGCTTATTTGACGAGGAAATAGGAAGCAATCTGGAAGAGAACAACCCTTGAGAAAGATTAAAATGATAAATAATAACTATAAAAGGACCAAGGGGAGCCTTTTCTTTTGTTTTAAGTGAAAATGAAAACCAAAGACCCCCCAGCTTCCAGAAGCAGCCTTTTCCCATCCCTGTGTTGGAGGCACTGACAGGGTGCTTACCTCAGACTGTATAATTAGATGGTGACTGATAGTTAATCTTGGCCATGGAATCAGTTCCCTGCTAGCATGGCTCCTTTATCTGTTCCAATTCTCCACAGCCAAGACTCTCCCCTAAGATCCCAAAGCCCAAACCATTCATTTTAGTTTGGCTTAATTAATTTCCCTGCTGAAATCTCACCTATTGCCTTTGTTCTTTATTAAGCTTAGTAATGCATTTCCCAACCGATTATATTTGTTTCCTCTGAACCTGAAGGAAGGGCAATGAGTGTGCAATTCCCTTAGCAGCATTCTTCAAGGTCTTGATGCAGAGCCTGTCTTTCTTTGCAGTTTTGCTTGATATTTGCATGCGTTTGACATTATTGTGCATGGGTAACATTTGGAAAGGACTGCTGGAGGGGGTATGAGTCCCAAAGGGGTGGGTGTGTTCATTTGAAGTTCTATTTGAGTAAACAAGATTGAGCATGCCTCAGCAGTTCCTACTGTCACCAGGGTGACCGAATTCCTTCCTGGCAGAGCCCTTGCTAGTCTGCCGATATTCACTGTGAAGGAGGCAGAAGTCACAAGGTTTGAATGTTGACCAGAGAGGATGATAAGGTAACCCCGGACTCTACCTTTGCCCAGATTAATACTGTAACATTTTACCCTGAAGAGCAGACTTGGAAGAGAAGGTAATTTGAACAGAAAATGTTAATGAGCTCAGTTTGGGAAATGTTGAGTTTGATTTGCCTGTGGGATTTTTAATAATCTTGACCTCAATTTCAATTCTTTAGAGGAAAATCTCCTTAAAGAGATGTTTACATTCACAATCTTAGACGGAGGATCACAGAAGGAGACCCCAGTAGGAGAGTTGATGTGGGAGTGTCATATATCAATCTGTTGATTTCATTGGCTGAGCAATAAAAGAAACTGCTTGGCTGGCCCTCAGCTTAGAACATAGATGGGAGGAGTAAACAGAATAGAATTCTGGGCGGAAGAGGAAGTGAGGTCAGACTCTGCTCTGCTCCCGGAGAGACTGGACAGCTCTGCTCTGGAGCAGAGACGCCATGCTTGCCATGCTACACTCTCCCAGGATGGACGAAGGCTAGAATCTTCCTGGTAAGCGCACCTTGGGGTGCTTACACACATCATTAGAAATGGGCTAGTCCAGGTGCGAGAATTAGCCTGTAAGGGCTAGAGTTCA
>NW_026067949.1:3759504-3950545 GCF_014885135.2 Alexandromys fortis
TAAACAGAATAGAATTCTGGGCGGAAGAGGAAGTGAGGTCAGACTCTGCTCTGCTCCCGGAGAGACTGGACAGCTCTGCTCTGGAGCAGAGACGCCATGCTTGCCATGCTACACTCTCCCAGGATGGACGAAGGCTAGAATCTTCCTGGTAAGCGCACCTTGGGGTGCTTACACACATCATTAGAAATGGGCTAGTCCAGGTGCGAGAATTAGCCTGTAAGGGCTAGAGTTCAGGGGCCAAGCAGTTCTCAAATGAATACAGTTGGTGTGTTGTTATTTCGGGCATGAGCTAGCCAAGCGGCTGGGGTGTTGGGGACGCAGCCCCGCCGCTCTTATTTCAACAGAGAGTACATGTTGAAGCCACTTACTCAGATGAACTTCCTGGGTAGACTTTCACAAAGGCTAACCTTGGCTCTAGCTGTCAAGGTGCAATGGCAACAGTGCAAACCACAACTTGGAGCATCCAGGATGCAAGGAAAGGGCAACAAAGCTTGTAGCCTTGGAGCATGCATTTCCCTTGCTTCGTGTATTCTCTTAGAACTTCACAAGACTAGCTCCGTGTTTTGTTCTCTATTTAAAGATGTTTTTCCAGAGGCCTTCACTGAAACCCCCCTGAAACACAATTTTCTGTTACTGTGTTGACCAAAGCCCTGAGTGTACACGTGTTGTACACGTGGGCACTGCCATGTCAAGGACACCAACGCCTTAGGGCCATTACAGTCTTTTCCAGATGAGGTTCAGAGGAATGGCAGTTTAAGTATAAACATTCATACTGTGGTTTAAGTATGAATGTTTCGGAACGATTGGCCAGTGTATGCAAAGCCCAGCAGCCACAACTTCCTCCACAAGGATGTCTGCAACCTGAGACTGCTCCGGTTCAGAGATCGCCTACTGTACTAAGCAAAACCTGCTCCTCTTTCAGCTGTTTACAGCAAACATACTGAGGTTCAGGACGGCAGTCAGTGCCCTTCATTAGAGCTGGACCAGCCTGCCTGATCCCAGCTTTTGTGTGCATGTGTCTGTGTATCTTTCCTTTCTTCATCCCAACACCAAATCAATCAATCAGGCTGACAAGGCAATTCCTGAAGCTATGCAAAGGGTGACATCCTACTGGCATTACTAGGCCTATCCGAGAGCTCCAGAGCCTAAGTATTCCCAATGTCATTGCACTATGATGTTACTTTCATGCTCAGCCCAGCATCTCGTGCTGCTTGGTGGTACATGATGTAACATAGATGTGTATAGAGTTGTCAGTCTCTCTACTCTTGAATGTAGATCCCTTGAATATCAGGACTAATGTACAGTTTTGATTTATCCCAATATCTCTCTGACACAGTCTTCCCTTGCATTTGCTGGGAAAAACACAAGCTGAAAATGAAGATTCCATGACTTCCAGGCTCCAGGGCATGCTGGGGGCCATACATAGAAGTTACAGAGAACACGGAAGGAAAAAAGGACACATGAGCCAAAGTTTCATACCCCTGTAGCCACCTCTGTTTGTACTGACTTCTAATTCTCCACATAGTCAAGATTGGAACGGCCTGTACATTTAACAAACGTGAGAACTGAGGCTCACAGATGTAAGAGTACTGCCCCAAAGTGTTGCGTAAGGAACTGAGAGTTCCAGATCAGTCCAATTCTAAACCAAGCCATTTCTTATTCAGACGTGCTCTCTTCTGTGCAGGTCCTCAGAGCAGAAATGCTCTCCCACACTCTGCTGACAGTCTGAGCACAGGTGGTCACAATTCCAAGACACATTGGTGGCATAGGCAAATAATACTATTCTATTTCCCAGGGGTCACAGCTCCATATTACCTTATGTCTGTAGATTGTTCTTTACACTAAGGGCACAAAATCCCCCATTACAGATATTGTACTGGTGCTTATATGAGAAATATATAAGTGAGGATAAGAAAGAGTATGGAAGGGGCAAGGAAGGAAATGAAATTATTATATAATCACAGAGTCCATTATTATAACTATCTTTCATACCTGGTATGGGAGCTATATGGAGACTGAGAAAGCCTGGCCTTGGTCCTCAGTTTGTGTAGCTTCCCTCTGTTCTGCGGTTTCATGTGTGAGTAAGTAGAGCAAGGTCTTTTATAAGTCCCATGTCCCTACAAAGAGAGACAGCAACATCCACCCCACAGATCTGTAATATCTCAACCCAGCCAAAAAATATCACTGTCAGGAAAATGGAGTACTAGGAAACCCAACTCTGGGAAGCCTTCATACATGGCACTCAGGCCAATAGCTAATTTTGTCTACTAGTGACAAAGAGGACATAAGATAGTCTCAAGACTGTCACTAAGATTCTGATGTCTAGAAGCCAATAATCTGATTTCAATAGGCTTCAACTTATTCATCTGTAAAATGGATGTGCCGGAATCTTATTCAAAGAGTTGTGGAGATTAAGTCAGGTCATGAGTAAAATTCCCTGAGATGGTATCTGACAGATAAGAAGTGCTTACAGGGTAAGCTCTTTTCTTTTTTCTCTTTTTCTTCTCTTATTCTTCTCTCATACATTAACTCACTGCAGTTTGCTCCCCCTCTATTCCTCCCAATCACTCCCCCATATTCCCTTCCTGCAAGATTCACTCCTCCTCTGTTTCCATTTTTAAAAACATTAAAAAAAAAAGTGGGCCTCCCAGGGATATCTACCAAACATGGCCTAACAAGATACAATAACATTAGTCACAAACCCTCATGCTAAGGCTAGATGAGGCAACCCAATAGGAGGAAAGGGGTCCCAAGCACAGGCAAAAGAGTCAGAGACACCCTCTCATTTCTGTTGTTGAGAGTCCCACAAGAACACCAAGTTACCCAACCATAAGGTATGTTCAGAGAACGTAGTTCAGACCCATACAGGGTCCCTGTGTGTCACTCTATGCTCATAGATCAGTAACTGGCCCAATTGTCATCAGAAGAGCATCATCCTGCAAGTGATGATGAGACCCATAGCCAAATACTAGGTGGAGCAAGGGAAACCCAGCAGATAAGGAGGAGGGATTACAGGAGCCAGAGAGGTCTACAAGGACATGGCCCACAGAATCAACTAAGCTATCTTCTCCTTTAATATTTCATTATTTATTTATACTTATGGATATGTGTACATAGTCACATATCCTTCAGGATGTCAGATCTCTTGAAGCCGGAGTTATAAGCCACCTGATAAGTACACTAAGAACCAAAATCCAGCTTTCTGGAAGAGCACCAGTACTTTTAACCACAGAGCCATCTCTCCAGCAAGCAAAATCTTTAATCACATCTTCAAAGTGTCTTTTGTCATTGAATATAACAAATGTCCAGGTTGTAGGGA
Organism: Alexandromys fortis; assembly: GCF_014885135.2. Lineage (NCBI taxonomy): Eukaryota > Metazoa > Chordata > Mammalia > Rodentia > Cricetidae > Alexandromys > Alexandromys fortis. The sequence continues at coordinate 3,762,824 of NW_026067949.1, forward strand.
TTAGAGCATGAACTTTGGTAATGGGGGTGCCATTAATTGGTCCATCATACTCAAACAGGCTAAAAGCTGGTTCTATCATTGTTCCATTTTAAAGGTCAAAAAATAAAAACTAAATAAAAATAAGTCATGAAAAAGTAAGGAATTCCCCAAAGGTCACATATATGGAAGTAAAAGATCAACAATGAAAGCAAAAGCTGCCTGCATGATAGGTGTTTTCTGAGACTACAGACTGAGTCATTCAGTACAGTTTGCACATAAATCCAAAGGCTTAGCCTGAAGGAACTTGAAAACTCATATTCCTTCTGATGTTCTGTGCTTTTCTTCTCAGTCAAGGCATAGTTCTTGCTATGGTTGGTCCTTCTTCTCTGGCTCCTAAGTGAAGAAAAAAGTAAAGAAGTCCCAGACCCCCTCACAAGATACATGGCAACGGAAAAAGTAGAGATTTTGTAAACAAGATTTTTTTTTTAAAAAAAAATAGCAGAACAAGCTCTGCTTCTTTATTTACTACTTCAGAATAATAAATACAAACTCTGCTTCAGACCCTGAAACAGTCCCCATTGGGCTCTTCCCTGGCAGCCCAACCATCAAAATCAATGACAATCATGTTGGCGTTTTGCTAATTGAACCAAACAGGAGGTAACTGGTCTTGAAAAATTCTGTAATGAAGTAATTAGTTACTCCATCAGTAAACGGAAATAATAATCACAGATTGTTAAAGCTGAAAATAAACTTCCTGATTATAGATGAGAGACCTGCAGCCTGGCAGTGTCTGAACCAATTGGCACAGCTGTTACCGCCAAAGTGGGGTGCACAGCAAATCTCCCAGATGCTGGTTTGGGATTCCTTCCAGGACCACCAACCCCTGGAAGTTTTAGTATCAAATGCTACTCCTTTGCACTAAAAACTGGAGCAGAGGGCATGAAACGAGGAGCAAGAGGGCATGTCTAACTGCTTCAGCTCCAGTGAGGGCTGTGACCAGAGAAGGGTTTGGATATCAGATCTGAGTCTCTTGCCCAGGTGCCCATCTATACAACATTTATGTGGATCACCAGGTTACCCAGTTTCTGGGGGCCAATCTGAATAGATGAGGGCTAAATATAATTTATAAACTTTGTGAAATGACAAAAACAAATTATATAATGAAATCTTCTTATTTCTATTATTAATAATATCTGAATGACTCCTTTTTATTTGCTCAACTTTTGAAAGAAAATAATCTCTCCCATTATATAGTAGTATAAAACTATAATACGCTCTAAAATTAGGTCTCAATTGCTTCCCTCACCTGTTACAGGTGTCCAGCTACTCTACTCCTTTCCTGGACCATGGGAATTTGCTTAAGAATAGACATGAGGGCCAACACCAGCCAACAGCATATCTTTCTAACACTTTTGCAAGAATCCCTGAGAAGGATATCATTCTGAAACACTGAAATCTCTACACTACATTGGCTTTGACTCTTGGTTTTATGGGAGGAAAGTTAAATTTGAAAGTAAATCCTCACCAAACCAAACAAATTTTGGGTATGGTGAGACAGAGAAAGACAGGGTTGGGGACAAAAGATGAAAGGATTTCTAAAGGAGAAAGGGATAGATGGAGAAAGGAAGGGAGGAAGGTTGAAAGAAAGGGGGAGAAAGAGACAGGATGATAAAAAAAATCCCGACAGTGCAATCATTCGGATGGTTCTACCTGAATTTGCTCAAAGTCAACTCTTCCAGTAATTTCCCAGGCTTTGGAGACGATTTGGGCACAGTCACTCACAGCTTCCACTGTTAGCAGATTAGTTAGCCATCTGCTAAGCTGCACGTAGCAGCTGCTGAAACATGAACTTTTGCTGTCCTGAGTGGGGTATGAAACAGCGAGGTGGTGAACACAGCCTAGCCCCAGCGAAGACTTCGGAAGTCCTTGTGCCAATATGAATTCTGACTCATTCCGTCACTGCATGTTAGACATATGATGGGGTGCTCACAGTTCCCCACTTGGCCCAGCTACAGTGAGAGTGAAAACATTTTGCTCCAAGCTGTGGCTGTTGTATGTTTGTTATTCATGAATTTTCTAATTATTCCCCGATCTTTCTTATGTAAAGGCTGTTATAATCAGCATTAATAAGCCTGAGGCAGTGAGTAAACATACTTAATTTCAAACAGCTAAAGTGGCAGAAACCTTATCATATGTTGATCAAGAAAAAAACTGAACTTCAATACCACTTTTACAACTTTTGCTATCTTATGCATTTTGCATACATTTTTAATAACAGCAGCCCAACCTACTGAAAGCATCTAATTCGTTTGTCTCTTTGGGGAGGGACACAAATGATGAAGAGATTACTGAATGTAGACCACAGCAGCTAAGATGATGCTTGAATTTCAGTGAGAAACAAGTTTATTTCCCAGGGAAGGCACATTAGTTAAAAATCTTCCTAGAGGCCAGGCAGTGGTGATGCATCTCTTTAACACCCCGCACTCAGGAGGCAGAGGTAGGCAGAGTTCAAGGCCAATCTGGTCTATAGAGTCATTTTAAAGCTAGAGAGATGACTCACAGAATAAAGCCTTACTGCACAAAACTGAAGAGCAGGATTCACATCCCCAGAAACATGTAATTCCAGAACCCATAATCCCAATGCTCAGGAGGCAGAGACAGGGAATCCCCCCAGGCATGCTGGATAGTTCTAGCTGCAATTTTTGTGCCATGGGTTCAGTGACAGCCCACCCTCCAGTTAAATACAAATGGTGGAAGAAGATTCCAACTCAACTTTGGACCTACATACATACCCAAACACATGTGCATCCACAAGCGTATAAAACGGCATATGCACACACACACGCATGAGCTGGTTGATGAATTAAAATTACGTTTTATTTTTAAATATCCACACAGAAGCTAGAAAGATGGCTCAGAGGTTGATAGCACTTGCTACAATTGCAGTGGAACCCTGATCATTTCCCAGGGCCCACATGAAAGCTGAAATCCATCTGTAAGACCAGTTCCAGTAAATCTGAATCCTCTTTTGGTCTCCAAAGGCATCTGGTATGTAAATGGTGCACATGAATTCATGGAGGAAAACATACATAATAGATAGGTAGGTAGGTAGGTAGGTAGGTAGGTAGGTAGGTAGGTAGGTAGGTAGGTAGATAATAGATAGATGATAGATAGATAGATGATAGATAGATAGATAGATAGATAGATAGATAGATAGATAGATAGATAGATGATAAATAGATAGATAGATGATAGTTGAATAAAGAAAGTAAAGTAATCTAAAATATTCACAGTAATTGGCTTTTCTGAACTAGAATTGGTGACTAAGAAACCTTACACTAATTAATCTATAAAAATGTGCCTGTCTCAATGTTTCAGATGAGTTCTGCATTTTCAGTTAGCTGTTTCTGCATCTTGACTGGCCAGTTCTTCCTGCTCTGCATAGTTTATGTTAAGGAATGTTAAATAGTTTAAATAACACAATGATCTGCTAGGTGAAAATATAAATTATGGAATATGAAAAAGCATACTAATATTAAGTCTCATTATTTTATTGAAATAAGGAAATGTAAAGTTCTCTGAGAAGATATTAGGTGCAAACAATAGTTTCAACAGATTACGAAGTAGATTATGACTGTTCTTTTTAATGTTTCTTTAGTAAGGTTTGTTATCTTTTAAAAAGAAAAATAAAAGACGTATAGTAAAATGCAATGCAGGGGATATTAAAATGATTCCACTGTAGAAGATTATCTTGGCATGAAACATTGCTTCCTCCACTTTTATTCTTAATGAGTAGAGACTCAGCCATTGCCTGGGATTCATTTAAAAAAAAATGTTACTACTTCTGAAGGAAAAATTCTAAAATGTATTAATATTTACTATACTCCATAGACAATGAAAATCATCTATATTTCTCATAGAGAATGTAGAGATAAAGTACTAATATTAACCAGGTTTTATTGTGACCAAATTTGTTGTTGCCTGTTTCTGATGGAGTCTTCATCCACACTTGAAAAGGAGCAAATGACTTGGTAGACAAGAACACAGTCCCCTGAGATTTTATGAAACACTATTTGTCATCTTTCTTTTGACCTAGGGAAATGCATGTGAAACACATTTTGTATCATTTTCTCCCTAAAATGGTTTGATCTTTAAAGTTCCTCCCGCGTGGCTTCCTTGCTGTGCAGAAACTAAGAACCCTGGGTCACCTAAACTCAGTGTTGTCAGGGGTAGCTGGGAGCCAGTGTGTATTGCTGTCACTCTCTCGAATCACTCTTGAACAGCTTGCAACCCACAATGGCATCCAGCTTCCAGTCTGGGTGCCTGCTGCTTCCCACTGAGCTAATGATTCCTGCGGAGATACCTTGTGTGTGATACAGGATCCTCACATGCTCCGTGTGTTCTAGGAAGTGAATCAGATAGGAAACGCCTGCTCTACATCTCCAGACCCCAGGAAGTATTCAGTAATCCCTCAGTAAGGTGATGCAGCCTTTTGGCCCAAACAGCTCTTGTATCACTGATCTTTTGAATGAGTTTTTCTCAGAATATATGAGGTAAGTTCTTGGTCACCTGTGAGATTGCCATATACGCAGCACAAATGTTTCATGCTTCTTTTATTTAGCATGGTTTCCAGTACAACCAAAAACCTCTAAAAAGTCTATGAGTTGTATATATTTCCCTACATATGCCTGCAATGATACCTCTTGTAGAGAAGCTGCTTGGGGAATAAGGGGTGGATGTGTCCCTGTCACTTCAACCAGTAGTGTATATACAATCAACCTAACTCAAGGATGTACAAATATTCTGATGTTTTCTTACTGTAGACTGAAAAGTAAATTTCAGCAATAGAATAAAAGTATTCGTGTTTTCTTTTCAGACCTGTAAATAGAGCAAATTGAGCTTCTTTGTGGCCGTGGTGACAAGGCTGTGGTGGTGCAATACTGAGACACAATTACATGAAGTTCATACTGTTCTAGGCTGTATTAAAGGGGAACAGAAACTCGAGAAACCCAAACGTTTAGCCAGCTTTTGTCACTCAGTTGTTGAGGTAGCTACCCATTAGGCTCCAGTAGATAGTTCTAAATCTATGGTCACACAATTGACCCTGAAACTACTCAGGGCTTCTTAAATCAAACAAAGCAAAGCACACCAAAAGTCATGGGAAGGGTGCCAGTAGAAAGTAGGTGGGTAACAGAGTAGGGGGCAGAGTAGAGGGGAGGATATAATAACCAAACTACATGCCATAGATGGAGGAACTGCCTGTGGATAAGCACAATAAAAGTTCTAAAAAAATAACAATAACCAAAAACCCAGAACTGAATCCCATCCACACACAGTCTTCATTTCTCTAACAGGGAAACTGACTTGTGCTTTCCCATCCCAAGTGTGATTCCACCCTCAGGGAACTACACAGTAGGCCGCATCTCACATTCTACAATAAACTCCTCAATTCCTTTTCCTCCTATTTCTCTGCACGCATGGGGTAAGAACCTTAATGTTACCCAAATCAAACAAAAATATTCTCTTGCTCCATACCTGATTTCAGTTACCACCCAGCCTACCCACCACCTTATTGCCTCATCCCGAAAATATTAAAGGAATTATCTAGGTTTACTGCCATCTAGCCATAACTTTGGCCCTCCACCAAGCCACATTTTGGCACATTCAAACACACTTTGAGATCAAGAGAGAGTTTAATCACACCTTGACTTCCATCAGCCACCATAGGTCTATGTGCCTTTTTGTCCTTCAATCCAAGAACCGAACACCTTGGAATAGCACCATATTATAGAAAAATAGATCTTTCTGGATCTAAGGAAGCAGCTCAGATTTCACGCTGGTCTACCTGCTTCCATTGTATTCCCGCACATGAACTATATACAGTGACACCAGATAGAAACTCTGGCGTGTCTCCTTCGGTTTAACTTCCCCAGAATTCCCCGTGACATAAACAATCTTGTGAAGTTTGCCAGTTGGGTATCTCTGCAGCCCCTGGGCCATGCCTATAATCCAATCATGAGAAACTTCTCCATTTCTCAGAATTCTAAACTATCGGTGGATTCCCAAAATGACAAGTGTTGGATTTTCCAACGGAGCAGTCAGTTATCACTCCTTCATCCTCGTGTGATGACCTCCTACTGAATCTCTGGTCTATGCCATCGGTCTTTTCTAAATGCTGTCCTGAACCTTCAGTGACACTGCTTATATCTTCCCAAAGCAGTCAATGTTTACTCGGAAATAATACTAATAGCAAATCCCGGAAAATTATATTTAATCATTTGTTTCTGGAGTGAGACTGTGGGCTAAGACTTAAGGCGGTCTTATTTATTTTTGTAATTATGGGGTTGGTTAGAGAATCCTACTAATTGTAGTTAGGAAAACATTTATGGAATAAATGGATAAATGCTATTTATTAAACCAGTGGTTTAACATATTATTTTCAGTGATTGGTGAGTGTGAATGAAGAGCAGAGGCTCTTGGCCATATTAGTGCCTATTACTAAATTTTGATAGACTGAGTTTTTATCGTAGTGTCTGCGACACACTTCAAAAGCAATACATACCCACTAAGTATACATAAATGGGCATATTTCTCTTTCTCTCAAAATGACTCACTGCATTTTCTGTGCTGTTTGCCATTCTTATTTCCCAGCATGCCTTAGGTTTAAGCCAAGCAGTTTCCTAATCATTTTATATTTTTTTTCATCTTATATACACTTGTGAATCTATCCATGACTTTCTCTCATTGCAGGTACTTCTTTGGGCTGAATTTCATCAGACTTATTTCTCTTAGTGTCCAGACTTAATTCAAGTAGAACTTTCCCACTAATCTGCAGAGCTCCTTGAACTCGGTGCCCTTTTAATTTTCTCATTATATATCCCATTTTAGTAGTATATCCAGGGCAAACATGAATCTAAGGGAAAATTGGCAAAACAAATGAAATAAAAGAATGAATGGACAGGTGGAAATTTTCTAGGTGAAATAACTCATGAATAAACTGAATAAGGAAGAGAAGGGAATGGATCTGTCCCTGGGAGATAAGGGTATGCAACCAGCCTCATCTCTGCTAAATCTTAAAGATGTCATTACCAATACGAGTCACACAGAAGTAAATCACAATGGGCCATAATTCATTCCCCTAGGTGAAGATGGGAGTGTGTGATTCAGGCTGAGATGTAGAGCACCCATGTGACAAGATCAACAGCAGACACTGCTCTGTAAGCACAATCTTCTCTTGGATAAAAATCCCATATAATGCAAACTTCTCCAAAACTCAGAACTATGGAAGCGTCCTGTAATTAAAATTATTTGCAGGTGAATGTCTCCCAAATAGACACAGGTCACATCTTTCAAATGTCAACATTTGGACTTTGCCAATTCTAAAATAATTTCAGTTTTGCAGACTCTGCTAGTGCTTCGGAGAGGAAAACGGGAGAAGTCTTAAAGTCATTTCAGTTAGGAACCAGGAACAATGTTTCTATTGCTTCCTAAATGCTATTTTCACTGGGTATTTTAACAGAGGGAGTTGGTATTAGAAATTAGTGAAATAAGTTTCAAATAATGAAAAAAAATTAAAGCAACTTGAAAAAAACAGGTTATGTGAAGGTGAGTGAGACAGGCAGGTGAGTGAGGAACTGTGGGATATGGGGGTTGAAATGCATTGTTAGGGCAGTTACAGAAAAATTGTAAGCAAACAGAAGAACCAGCCCCTCTGACTTATTACCCATCAATCTTTCTTGCTTGCTTTCTTTCTCTTTCTTGCTTTCTTTTTTCTTTCTTTCTTTTACTAATTTCTTTTTCTTATTTCCTTCCTTCCTTCCTTCCTTCCTTCTTTTCTTTTTAGCATTTTTCAATGGTGGACCCCAACAGCTGGCACAAGTAGGAACATGTGCAAATCCAGTCCCAGCTCTAGTAGGAAAATATAGATGGTGGAGTCAGTGCTGACAGACTGAGTCAGTGGCTTAGGGAGAGATAAATATAGGAATATTGTTTCCTAAAACTTCAGATGCTTGCAGGAGAATAACAAAATATTCTTTAATAACACTGAGATCTGGCAGAAGAGCAGTTGAATAAACAAAATGCAAATGGGAGACCAGGAAGGAAAGTTAATTTTCTCTCTTTACAATGGCTTTCAGAGCCAGTAGAAAGAGACCCAAATGGAAGATACCAGATTTCAGAAAATTAAAATGTGCCTATGACATAGACGAAGTGTCTACATTTTATAAAATCTGCAAGAAGAGACTAGGGGTGGGGGAGATTTGTTCTTTTCCTAGTGAGACAGAGCCAATTTATACTCAGTAGGAGGACAGATAGAATACTGGTAGGACCATCTGACTGAGGGAAACCTACTGATGAATCTTGTCACCCTGTTACCTTGAACAGTGTACTTCATATCCTAATTATAGTTCCTAATCTAGCTAGAATTTCTGCCTGATTCCTTCATGACTACACAAGCAAACAGCACTTGAGGACACGCAGGAGCTTCTTGAAATCTTGGTTGCCAGAGTCGCTGTGCTCCCCTGACTGTGGGGAGCCCAGAACTTGCTGTTCCAGCCAGGTATGTTCTCCCCGGGGATGCTACAGATTAACTGGATTCTATTCGCATCCTCTCAATTGTCTATGAAATGCAAATGCGCCCTGCTCACACTGCTTGTCGAATAGGATCATTTTAAGGAAGAGATACATATAATAAGTTGTTGAAATGTTACTGTAGTGGTTTGAAAGAAAATGGCTCTCAAAGGAAGTGGCACTATTAGGAGGTGTGGTCTTGTTGGAGGACATGTGTGGAGATGGGCTTGAAGGTCTCATATATACTCAAACCATGCCCAGTGTGAGACAGTCTACTTCCTGTCGCCTTAATATCGAGATGGAACCAGCACCATGTCTACCTGCAGGTAGCCATGTACTCTGCCATGATGATAATGGACTGAAGCTCTGAAAATGTAAGCCACCCCAATATTTTTCCTTGATAAGAGTTGTCCTGGTCCTGGCGTCTCTCTCTTCGCATCAATAGAAACCCTAACTAAGACAGAAGCTGGAACCAGGGACTGGGGTATTGCTGAGAAAGGTGAACCATGATTTTGTCTGGAATAATATGGACTTTGGAAGTTTGGGTTGGGAAAGCAGTGGAGTGCTTAGTGGGACATCACAGTAGGAACATGGAAGAGCATGGGGCTGAGTGTGATTTGAACTGTGGGGACCTGGTTCAAGGGGCTTGAGAGGAGTATATGGCCTAGAGACCAGTCTTGGGATATTTTGGTGAAGAATGTGGCTGCTTTTTGCCCCTATCCAAAAAGTCTGCCTGAGGCTAAAGTGAAGAATTTTGGATTAATTCCAATGGCAGAGGAAATCTCAAAACAGCCAAGTATAGACTCTGTTGTGTGATTGTGATAATTCTGATGGTGCAGCAAGCTGAGCTAATAAAAATGCAAAAGTACAGATTGAAAAGAAAAAGGGGGGCACCAGGATGTGGAACAGAGCTAAATCCTATTTTCAAGGAGATAAAACCAATTAAGAGATGGAATAAAGGAAATGGTGAGCTCAGGGTAAGATCCCACCCAGCTATGTTTCCAACGCATGAAAAGGAATAAAAGAAAGGCTTAGAGCAGGCTGTGGTAGTGCACGCTTTAATCCAAGTGCTCAGGGGGCAGAGGCTGGCAGACCTCTGAGTTCAAGGGCAGCTGGTCTACAGAGCAAGTTCAAGGACAGCCAAGCGTAGATGGTGAAGGTAACCATTGAAAACAGAAACCTGGTGAAAATGTAACTAATGTAACTGAACCAGGGGACCATGTTCCAGCCCTCCAGCAAGCGGAAGAACTTGGCAGCTTAGGCCATGCGGTTCTGGCTTTAGAGTCAAGGACTGACAAAGGAAAGTCATTGAGGCCAAGCATGTGTCAGGAGTGTCCCTGAATGGAGACCTAGAGAGAGACTGTATGAAGCTATGAGGTTGAAGCCTGGCTTGCCTTGGAGACCAGGATGTTGCAGATGCCACAGACATGGAATACCTGCCGGGGAAAGCTGCTAACTGGGAGTGGAACCAGCCTGAGAGGAAGACGTGTGTTGCAGTCAACAAAGCCGAAGGAAGCTGGAGATCTGAAGAGTATTTTGACATCAGATATAAAAATAGAAAGTTTGGAGTTTGTCCAGCTGATTTTCGGTCTTGCTTAGGTCCAGTATTTCCTCACTATTGCTCCCTTCCTTATGCTTTGGAATGGTGATGTATACCCTGTGCCATTATATGATGGAGGTATGTAGTCTGTTTTATTATTATTATTATTATTATTATTATTATTATTATTATTTTGATTTTATAGAAAAATGCAGTTAAGAGACTTCATGAATCTCAAAAGAGACTTTGAACTTTGGACTTAAAACATTGTTGAGACCGTGAACCAGTAAAGTTTTTGAATTATGATATGGCTACAAGCCTTTGAGGGTCAGGAAGTGGACTGTGGTGGTTTGAAAGAAAAGGGTCCCAGAACCTCTGCCAAGGACCGGTTTTATCCCATTCTACTACCCACTATCCTTTGCTATGTTTTCTCCAACAATTAAGACATTGGCTGGATATTATGGTTTGAATGTGAGATGTCCTCCATAGGCTCATGTGTGTGAAGATGTGGTCCCCAGCTGGCAGCACTATTTGGGAAGGTTATGGAGCCTTTAGTAAACTGAACTTCACTGGAGAGAGTGAGACACAGAGGATAGACCTCAAGGCTTTATATCCCAGACCCACTTACTGCCCCTTAGTCCCTTATCTGTTCCTGAGTGAGGGGGTGGAAGTTAGACACGCTGTCCCCTGTTGCTACAGTCTTATTTTCCTCACTTGCTTCCATGTCTAACTGCTAGGATGGACTATGTCGCCCATGGAACTGGAAGACCACATAAACCATTTCCTTTTCTGTGAGAGTGTATTATCATGTAACAAGAAAGTGACTAAGACATAGCCCAAGACACACTCATGGAAGGTCATGTGCCCTGGAGATTTCACAAATTAAAAAAGTTCATTCCTGTTTTCTCCATATGGACTTGGCAGTCCTCTCTGTCACTCGGCCTTTGTCCTGAGAATACAATAGTCTAATATCCTCTGACAAAGATAAAATCATCTTTTCTACGTATGGCCTGAGTCAAGCTCTCTTGGTGATTTTTGTGAAAACACAAAATCAAGCCCAGGTCAGAGAAAAAACAATTTTGATAACTTTTTTTATGTAAAAGCTGGATGTACTGACTGGTTTTGTGTGTCAACTTGGTACAGCCTAGAGTCATCAGAGAGGATGAAGCCTCAGTTGAGGAAATGCCACCATGAGATTCACGTGTAAGTCATTTTCTCAATTAGTGATCAACAAGGAAGGGTCTAGCCCATGGTGGGTGGTGCCATCTCTGGGCTGGTGGTCCTGGAATTTAGAAGAAGGCAGATTAAACAAGCCAGGAGAAGCAAGCCAGTAAGCAGCACCCCTCCGTGACCTCTGCATTAGCTCCTGGTGCGAGGATCCTGTCCTGTTTGAGTTTCTGTCCTTCAGTTCATCCTTCAGTGATGAACAGCAATAAGGAAGCATAAGTCAAATCCTTTCTTCCCCAACTTGCTTTTTGGTCACAGCAACAGGAACCCTAACTTAGATAATTGACAAACAGAACAGTAAATTAGTATCATGGAAAAATTGCATGAAACCAAACTAGGATTCAGACTTTGGGGGATGGAATGGTGTTGAAATAGGAGCGGCGGGGCTGCGTCCCCGGCACCCGGCCGCCCGCATGGCTAGCTTATGCCCGAAATAATTACACGGAAACTGTATTCTTTCAAACACTGCCTGGCCCGGCTAGTTCCAGCTTCTTATTGGCTAGCTCTTACATATTGTTCTAACCCATTTCTAATATTCTGTGTAGCCCACGAGCTGGCTTACCAGGGAGGATCTTAACCTGCATCTGTCTGGAGCGGGAGAATCATGGCGACTCCCTCACTAAGCTTCTTTCTCCCAGCATCCTCTCCTGTCTACTCCGCCTACCTAAATTTCTGTCCTATGAGGGCCGAGGCAGGTTCTTTATTAGTAAGAAATCACTCCCACATCAGAATGGGAGGGGAGGGCAGAATAAAGGTAAGGAAAAGAATCACTAACATTAAGAATATTCTTTAAAAACACAAGAAAAATTATTGTCTTATGAGTTCTACGAATCATATGTTTTATAAAAAACTTAAATTTTTAAAACAAAATTGATAGAAAGCAAAATAATAAAAAAATATGGGCACTTCCTGTTACTGGAACATAGAAACTAGCGTAGAATCGTAACAAATCCATCTGTTGACAAAATGACAAATCAGCATGCCAGATCCAGTCACATCTACAAAATCAGCCCATCTTTCATCACTCTAAATTCTTCCCATGACTTACGTTGCCTTTTTATTTTATTCTTTTTATCCACAGGCTCCTCATTTGGAGGTGTGATATTTTTACTATAGCTGTTGCAAATGGTTATAAATGGCCGATGTTTAAAATGCTTTATGTTTTCTCAGAATCCCAGCGATGCTCTCAAAGTGTAGGGATTTTGTGACCAAGGCAGTATACCTCCAGAGGTAGGCAGTGCTGTCCGTCACAGCTTGTGCTCCTACATCCTAATCTAAACAACAATTACAGTAGCAATAGAGGGTTTTTGTGTTGAAGCACATTTTCCTTTCTTGCAAATCACACATGGTCGGTAGAATCATCATTTCTAAAGATATGCTTTGGAAAAGAAAAGATGATGAAATAGTAATGGACTTGAGGGAAAATGTAAATTCCATCTTTATTTATTTATTCAAGGTTAGGAATTTTTCAGTTTGACTTTTTTTTTTTCTGGATTTTGCAACTTCAATCTTTTATTGCAATCCCCATCAGCAGTGGCATCTTTAGCTCATGACTCACTTTTGCAATGATTTCATCAGTTGGGTATCATGCTCATATCTGAAGAAGGAATTCCTATTTCCCCCTCTTGCTGATGAGGAAACTGACAGGGGTATTGAGTGATTTCTCAACCAAGGTCATGCAGCTAGCAAGAAGCAGAACTGGGAATGGAGCCCAGACTGGTTCAATGCCAAAGCTCAGACCTTTTTTTCAGAAATCCCTATTATCACCAGGTCTTCGTTTTCATCTCCTTGTCAGCCTCAGGACATCTCCTGGAAGATCTGCCATGCTTAGTAAAGATTTCTTAGTTCTCCTTCTACAGCCGTGGAACACAGAAGCTCCTCTGGAGTCTTTGCTCCACCTGGAGTTCTTAGGGCTCACTAAGACACAACACAGCATCATCTATGGAAGCACTGTTGGCTGAGGGCCTGAGCACTCTTTTGTGGGGGGATGGGGGGATGGGTCTCTTCAAATTATACTGTCTGGTTATACTGAAAGGGATAGTAGGATACAAAACAATACCTGTAGTTGAGGATCTAGTCCCCAGTGGGTAACACCACAGGGAAAAAGAAAAAAAGATGAGATAGAGGCAGGGAGTGAGAAAGAAACAAGAGTCCCACAGAGAACACTAGTGACATGCAGCGGCTGTAAAGCCCACTTAGACTTTGGATGACCTCGAAAAGACCTTTACAATAATCAGTGATAAAAGGGATAATGGGAGGTGAGAAGTCAGGAGCCATAGAAGAGTATTACAAAATATTCCCAATTATCTGCCAGACACAAAGGTAGCACAGGCATTCTCGAGTGACCCACATGATTCATTCTACTGCACTACACAACTTTACACTACACAACTTTACACAGATATGCAGGCAAATTTTACTGATCTTTGAAGCAACACTATGTCCCCGGTGTTGAATTATTAATCTGGGTTAGAGCATTTGCTAAGACACATTCCTCTCTCCCCTCATCTAATCCACACAACACCCTTTTACAGGTGAGTAATGTCAAGATCAGAAAAGTCAAATAGCATGTTCAAGGCTGCAAAGCAATAACCTCTCTCGTTATAACCTGTCACATCCACAAAACCAGCATTGCTGTCGGGATGAAATGAGGAAGAAGAAACATCTGTTGGAGGAGAATCCAACATCCGGCAAATATCAGATCACTGTTGCTTCATGAAGCAAAAGCACCGATGTGGTTTTAAGGCCTTGGTTCATATGCCAGGATTTATCATCAAATGTACTTGTTATACCAGCTTCTTCTGGGTAACATAATGGTCTCTGAAAACTAATAATAATAAGAGAATCTACCTTATAGGGTTGTTGGAATATGTAAATAAGCATTTTTATATTTAGACTTCTACTATGGCCTTTATAATCTCTGCTTTCTGGTATAATAGCATATGTGACTTCTTCTTCCTTGGTGTGATAAAGAGCTGACTTGCTTCTAATATGTATGCTAGAAGCTCCAGTGATTTTCCTTAAAGAAAACGTGATTTTAGTAAAGCAGAGTGGGGATGGAGGAAGAGTCTCCTGTGGACCCTGAAGAAGCAAATCACCATGCAGTCAAGTGCTTATGAACAGGGCCAGGAATTACAGGAAGGCCTGGAACTAGGGAAAGGTAGCCTCCATTTGGTGTTCAATGATAAGCTGGGACTCTCAGGTATACAGCCACAGGAAGTAATGCAAAGGTACCTGGAAGAAAATGCTTTCCTGGGTAAACCTTCAAGACAGAATACAGTCCTGGCTAACAAGCTGATTTCAGTCTAGTGAGCTCTTGACCAAAGGACCAACACTGGCTTTCATCCACAGGAAATGACAGGTAACCGTGTTCTCTGCTTTAAGCTGGCAACTTGTAGTAATTGGATACATAGCAGAAAATGACTAATCCATGCATGCAAGGCATTTAACACAGTTTTGTTGGTGGCAGCGGGTAAGGGCCTTCAAAAATACTTGCTATATATAAATATACATACACATAAATGAACACTTTCCTAACACTCTAGCACAAATGACTCATGCAGTTACGGGATATATGTCTTATATACAGTTAGGAAGGTGTTTTCAAAGTATTAATCTTTAATATTTTATGGTGAGTTAGAGTTGCAGGTTCACATAGCTATATTATATGGCTATCAGAGATGTCATTACCTAACATTCAATCATGCCTCTAGACTGTATAAGAGTAAATAAGAATGGATTCTGTATAGTACATAAGTCAGAAAAAAATGTGGCATGATAAGCCAGAGCACTTATAGACTTTTCTCATATTACTAAATTAAATCACAATTTTAGCAGATTGAATAATAGGGGCAAACATTCTATGATACAAATGTACACATGCTTAAAAAGAATCTTTTTAACAATTGGTCCGAATTCAGCCTGAGATGGATTCATAAACATGTATTTTATAACCTGCTAGTGGGTTGTTAAGCCAGGATTGAGCTTGGCTTTAATGTATCAGTCACTCCAACAATTGAAAGAAATCTCCATTGCCTTCAGAATGGAGATGGCGCCTACATGTAGGTCAATGATGTAAGTATATGGATGGTTCCTTCCAGTTCCAGACATAGAATTGGACAACAAGACCATAAGCACACCCACAGAAGGGCTGAGTGGCAAATGAAAGGAGGTCTGTGTCTTGCCACATAGTTCTCCTTGACTACAGCATAGTGGGCAGGTCCTACCTGCTCAGTTTTGCCTTTCAAAACTCAACCTTATGGTCTGCTTGTTTGTTTGTTTCCGTGTGTGTTTGTTTGTTAGTTTGTTTGAATCAATCATAAAGAAAAAAAAAAGAATCTTTTAATACTACTGCACCTACTCTTTCAGTAAGGGATTCATTGAGTCCCTGTCTGATACCAGTAAGAGTTAATACAAAGAAACCTAACAGAGCATAGTGGCTTAGAAAATTTGTGTACTCAGAAAGCAGATCTGATACTCACGCTGTGTGCAGTGGTCACACTCCTTTGACTTTGTTCTGTCATAATGATGTAGGAGTCAACATCATGGAGGCTATGCTAAATATGAATTAGTTCCAAAAGATTAATGATGCCTGCGGCTCTGAAGAGCTTTGGAACTAGCAGAGAGGTCTAGAAATGTGCTTCAACCTCAGCAGTGAGGCTGAAAGTCCCAGACAACGCAATGGAAAAGGACCCGGCCTATTATCTCATTACCACCCAACAGTTTCAGACTTGCCTTCCACTCAGGCTGACTCTTCTCTGCTGAGTTACTATCAGCAAAGGACCCCTGCATCAGAGGAACTCTCTAAATCTACCTTCTCAGAACTCTACTAAGATGGAACAGTAGATAACCCTGCATTATGTCAAGGTCTTTCTAGCTCCTGGCCTTCAGTACTTATAGTCAACTATATACATTTATTTGTCATTTATTCACTTATGAAAAAATGTCAACGGAGGACTTCGCATGTGGAAGTGCAGTCAAAATGGAATTGATTACCACTAGGCAAGAATATCTATTAATTAGTCTCCTTTAGGATGGACGCATCCTCCCTGTCTCCCTCTCTGTCTTTCACATACATTTCTTTTAACTTCTATTGTAGTTCCCAAGCAAAACTTACCAACAAACAAGCAGAATAAGACTATTATGCTAATTCCAAAGCTTATATGCCTATATAAGAACAGACATGGAGAACAACAACAGAACTAGAGACTCTGGCCACTGTCTGAAGGCAAAGAGGCTTGCCTAGTGATGACTACGAGAATGGGCTCTGAGAACAGACTTCATAAAATTAAACCCTTGTTCTGCCATGCATTCTCTGCTCATCATTTTATGCAAGTGACTCTGTACCATCCATCATAGTAGAATAATAGTAGCAAGTAAGTCAAAAGACTGTTGAGAGTGTGGCATAGGCGAAGAGTTCCAAAGAGCAGCTGACATTTGGTGAGCATGCAAGAAATGTTAGCTCTCTTTATTATAAAGGGCACCAATCTTTTCAATCAATCAGAATTCTACATTTCTTTCCATAACATACATGTTAACTTTTATTATATATTTTAAAGAAGCATCTAAAGTCTCTCCTATGTGATGACTTTGAAGGGGATCATTTGAAAGTTCTCCTAACTGTTTTAGTTACCTTTTTTATTGTGATGACCAAAGGCCTGACATGAAGCAACTTCTGTGACATTTTATTTTGGCTCACAAGTCTAAGGAAATATTCCATCATGGTGAAGAAGGCCATAGAAGCATGAGTTAACTTGTCACACTTTATCTAAATCAGAAAGCCGGGAGAGAGGAGTGCTGTGTTCAGCTAGCTTTCTTCACCCTATGACTTCAGGCTGTAGAATGATGAAGCCCACATTCAGCCTGGCGTTTCCCATGTTAATAGCCCAATACAGATACTCCCTTATGCACCTGCCAGAGACTTGTTTCCTAGGTAAATCTTTATCTTCTCATGTTAATAATAAATTTAGACTATTGTCTTATATCTAGAAAATTAATTAACAAATATTTTAAGATGGAGTTGTATAGTGCACATTGATTTCTTATTCAGTTCTCTCCGATCATTGCCAAAGGTCTACTTGTTTGTTCCTTCACAATGCCCTGTGGCATTTTCTTTCCACTCCGGTTACTCTTGCCTGGATCTTGGTCCAAACTGCCTGGGTCTTATTCACTTCTTGTCTCTGCTTGTTTTTCATTATCTCTGTGAAGGTTTAAAGAAGCATTTTGCTTACTGTGTCTCAATGTTCTTAGCTAACAAGTATAGAGCACCTTTGGATCCACCTTTGTATGTTGCTGGACTCACCTAACATGGGCACAGGGAAGGTTTCCATGAATTCTCATGACTCTTAGTACCCTGAGATCATAGAACAATTTCTCTGTCCACAGCTTTTCAGTTGTGATTGTTGAACTTAGGTTCTAGCAGCAACAAGAGCAAGCAATTGGAAATAGGTGGGTGTAACGTGGAGTACCAGACACACAGCTGACATGTGCGTGGCTCTGGGCTTGAAAGCCTAATCCAGATGTCAAAGCACTTCTGCTCCCACAGTTTGCTTGGCAGAAAGAGCCAATAAGCCACCTTAATTTGGAAAATTCCACTCATGATCCTACTCTCTTCTTTCCACAATGTCCCCAGTGGCATTTATGCCAGCCATGAGTCCCAAATGGTGACCAGAAAGAAGGGTATGGAAAAGAAAGGTAGGCAAAATGTTGGAAATTTAAACCAAATTGCTTAGTGATGGAAAGTCCCTTCCAAGTCCTTATAATTCTTTATTTGGGTTCTGTGGAGAGTTTGCCAAGAGGGAAACAAGAAAAGGTTAAAACCTCCTCTCAGATCTGGCAAATGAGCTAAGCCAGGGAGCTTAAGAGAGGGATTAGCTTGCCTGCAGTGTACACGCGCTAATACCCAGGATGCCAGTGGGACACAGAGAACCTCCTCAGAGGTGCTACCATTCACTGCCTTGTGTGTGTGTGGGGGGGGGGGAGTTCTAAAAGAAAAAGCTAATCTTTGAACAGAAGTTTGGTCTGCAAGAGGGTATAAGACATCCATCCCTTCTGCCTGAAACGAAAGGAGGCCTTGAGTACTGTCAACTTTACTCATGAGATACCCTTTGAAAACAGGAAAAACTTTTATAATCTTCTCAGGACAAATCTGACCCAGAAACATGATATTTCTACAGGCTTTACAGTGCTCATTGGCCTTGGGCACCTTGTCCATAGCCCTAAGCCTCTTCTTTATAACATGTGGTATTACCACTTCAGGAAACTTGCTAGAAGTCTCACTCCTTCTTACATTTTACTATCAGCCTTCACTGTAATCAAAACATTTCTCAAGATAATTTCGGATCTAAAATTCACAGTGTATCTGTCTGTGGCCTGAAGCATCTGTGTTTATTAAACTCATCTAAACAGGCATATTTAGTGATGGGGAAAAAAACCCTAGTACAATATTGGATTCAACTTTTGCGCCATGCAGTCTGATGAGACTGATAGCGAGAAGTTTTTAAGAACTTCAGAACGTATTGGGAGCTCACCAAGGCCAGCTGGACTGGGACTGAAAAAGCATGGGATAAAACCGGACTCTCTGAACATGGTGGACAATGAGGGCTGATGAGAAGCCAAGGTCAATGGCAAGGGGTTTTGATCCTACTGCTTTGTGGGAGCCTAGCCTGTTTGGATGCTCACCTTCCTAGACCTGGAGGGAGGGGGGAGGACCTTGGACTTCCCAAAGGGCAGGGAACCCTGACTGCTCTTCGGACTGGAGAGGGAGGGGGAGAAGAATGGGGGAAGGAGGAGGGAAATGGGAAGCAGGGAGGAGGCGGGAATGTTTTCAATTAAAAAAAAATTTAAAGATGAACATTTGATGCATAAGGGAGTTAATTGGCTCTGCAAATAATTGGTAAGAATAAAAATGATAAAAGCTCATTGAATGCATCTTAAAACTATAAAATAATAAACTATTTAAAAACAAAACAAAACAAAAAAGAAATTCAGAACGTGATGGGATTTTCTCATCACCTGCCACCCTCTGCAGGGTTTTGCCATGTTTCAGGAGGGGCATTGTTCTCTGGTTGGTTGGTTGATTGGGTTTTTATTTTATTTGTTTTGTTTTGTTGTTTTTTGTATACTATAGTGATTGTCCAGCATAGAAAGGACGACATAAATATGGTTGGTTATTGACCACTATGCCATGGCAGACTTAGAGATGCTGGGATGAGGACTGAGGATACTCAAATCCTTCACTCCCTCAAGGAATCCATGTACAGTGAGGGTGTGGCCAAGAGAACTAATGACCACAGTCATCAGGATCAAGGGTGGTGAAAGAGGCTTGGTGAAGCCACCTAGGAAAGTATCTATCTCATCTATCGCTTCTGAAATCGACAGGAAAAGCATCCTGGGGAAGGGTTCCTCTGATAATTCCTCAGGAGACAGCTGAGAAGATAAAGGAGAGATGTGATGGCAGCCACTGGTGGACACTGCAGGCTCGAGACTTAACTGTGCTGCTGCTGTGAGTCCTAAGTTAAAGCATGATATTTAAGGACATCTCAGCACCTTGGCAGCCTTCTTGGCGGCTCCATAGCACTCTGAAAAGAAAGAGAGAGAGAGAGAGAGAGAGAGAGAGAGAGAGAGAGAGAGAGAGAGAGAGAGAGAGAGAGAGAGACTGGGGATAGAAATATTGTGCTCCGTACTCCCCACAGCCCTGTCCCTGTCTCTTATTTTAAGCGGACACACTGGAAAGACTGCCCCGCCTTCAGATGTCAGATTCTTTCACCACCCTTTGAATTCTTCATGTTTATGCTTAAAGAAAGGTCTTACTCTTCGGGATCATTGAATCCTTGTCTGTAGACAGTGGGCATGCGCGAAGACAGCCGCAGTGATAACGGAGGAAGGCCTGCAGGGTTTCTGTGGGAAGAACTTTCTCTAAATGGTTTGTGGACATCTATGCATGAAAACACTAGGGATCTGGAAAGCCGAAGGCAGCCTTCTGCCAAGTACTTTTCCCATTACGTTTTAAACATGTATGTCTTTTGAAAGGAAATGCAATCCATATGTTTCCAATATACTTGCATTTAATATATCCAAAATGCTATGTAATAATTTCTGCCACGCACGAAGTTCTCTAGAGCCTGAATTTTCTTTCCTTGCTCTTTCTCTTGAAATAAGAATTTGCAAGTTTGTTCTAAGGTAGGAAGAAAATGAAATAGGTGGGGGGGGGACAATACTTTTTGTTTGTTTGTTTGTTTGACAAAATTGAAAAAGATTCTCTTGCCAAACAAAGTCTTCATTCACGGCGCTCACCTGGCCATGTGGTATTCGCACCCACCGTATTAGCTGGAAGGACAACTTCATACCTTCCCTGGCCGTGGTCAGCCCCAATGGACACCCGTCATTCCAGGATCATCATCTGCCAGTCCCGACGGTGACTTTGCAAATGCTTGAGAAGGTGGAGCTCTGATGTGTCTCCTCTGCCTTTCACATAATGCAGACAAAAATGCGGACTGCAAATTCAAGCTCCTGAAGGACTCTACAGTTTCTACTATCATATTTTAAAAAACAAAATAAAATGGGCACATTCAGTTCAATTAAGAAATATACATCTTATTGAACCTAATATATATCAAAAATATTGTTTAAACATAATTGATATAAAATAATATTTTATATTCAATTATTTGTATGAACTCTTTGGAATTTAGGGCTTTTTCAAATTAGAACATTTTAGCAATATCTGGTTTTCCAATGTATATAAGGCTATTATGTACTGTTCTGATCTGAAAAGCGCCATGTTTGGAGCAGCTGTCTCCACAATGACCCTGCTGTGAACTTTAATATCATCCTTTAGGTAAGAATGTGAAGAATTTGCATGTTTGCAGCTTGATCTGATCCTCAGTGAGCTGATTTTGAGAAGTCACAAAGCCGTGAAGAAGGGATGTTTATTGAATTTGGTCATGAAGAGAGACACCTCTGGAAAGAATTCAAATACAGAGTAGATGGCATTGTAACAAAATGATACGATTGTCTTCTCTACATCGCCTGCATTTATGTCTCACTACAAAATCTCTGCCTCGTACACACACTGCTACTCTGAAAACATCTTCCAGGGTGTGACGTTACCTGAAGGTCCCGTCTACCGCTAGCTGGTGTCAGCACCATGGTCTTAGATACAAAAAGCTTTAAGTCATACTCTCTTCTTTAAAAGTCATCCAGCATCAAGTATTTTGTTACAGAAACAGAAAACAGTCTACACACACAGTGACCTTAGACATTTTACTTAAATTTGTCAGGTGATCTACCTGTTTGCAAGTCTGTGATGCCCTGTAGGAGTCAATATGGAATAGCAAGTATTAAAAAAGTCACTTTCATATTTATAGAAAGTTAGTATTTTCATGCAACATCCTCTATGCCAGTATGCTGTCTAAATATTATATGTGATTAGATGTACTGACTAGTTTTATATCAACTTGACACATGTTAGAATCATCAGAGAGGAGGGCACCTCAATTGAGAAAATGCTGTCATAAGAGATGGCTCAGGGGTTAATAGCACTAGCTCTTCTTCCAGAGGTCCTGAGTCCAATTCCTAGTAGCTACATGGTAGCTCACAACCATCTATAAAATGAGATCTGGCGCCTTCTTCTGGTATGCAGGCATACATGCAGGCAGAACATTGTATACATAATAAGTAAGCAAATAAATAAAACTATTTTAAAAATCAGGCAATAGGGCATTTTCTTAATTAAGGATTTATTGTGAATGATGCCATCCCTGGGCTGCTGATCCTGGGTTCTATAAGAGAGCAGGCTGAGCAAGCCATAGGAGCAAACCAGTAAGTGGCCTCCTTTGTGGCCTCTGTATCAGCTCCTGCCTCCAGGTTCCTGTCCTGCTTAAGTTCCTGACCTCACTGTTTTCAATAATGAACTATGAGTGAAATAAACTCTTTTCTCCCCAAGTTGCTTTGGTCATGCTGTTTCCTCACAGCAATAGTAAGGCTAACTAAAGCAAACACATCAGTGTTTTGGTTTTCTATAGCCTGAACCCTTGGGCAAGTTCTTTGGGTCTTTGTAGACAAAGACTCATCCCTTCAGGAGATGAGGCTATTAAAAGTTACATGGCTAGATTCTCTCAGGATATTTGTCTGGAGGATTCAAAGTACCCCTTGCTAGGTACTTTGACATCCAATCCTCACTTTTTCCCATTCTCTATTGGTCCCATGGTACCTACTGTGACCTATAGTGTACTGATTCTACCTGTGTGAATTTAGCGATGACAGAGGCAACTTGTGTCTCCCCCTGCTGGGAAGGAGTCATTCCTCAATGCACACTGGCCATTATGAATCCTTGAAGTTATCAGAGAAAATTCTGGAGTAAATGCCCTTTCTTTATACTCACTCACCTCTGAGTGTTGGATATAGTTTTCCATCCTCTGAAACTGTACATGCCCCTTGACTGGAAAGCTGGTTAACAACAGTATGCTCCATTCCTCAAATTGAGAATGTTAGAATTTGTTTCAGGAAACCAGGAAATTTAATCATTGTTTGTTTTGAAGCATTTCTTTGGGAATGAAAATAAGTACATTGCTTTAGTCAGGGGTTGCTTCTCGCTCCTTACAATGTCTATCGCTGTCAGAGATCCGGCACTGGGCTGAATGTGGCACCCAAAGGAGCCATGTGTTATGGCTTGCCATTTCTTCATCCATCTTGCTGCACTAGAAGAAATTGAGTTTTCTATTCTCCCCTTGCGTAGCATTAAGTACACCTATTGCCTGCCTTGTTTTTAACCCAATTTATGGATGACAGTTAAATTCATTTGGTTTGCATTCCTTTGTTTATATTTTAATACCTAAAGATCTTTCAGTGCTTGGCTTTTAAAACATTATTTTTCTGTGACCTGTATAATAATGAAAACCTAGCTCTAGACTCTTAGGAATAATTTTATATTTTAAACAGTAGTTTGCCTCTCCTCTTGAAATGCTGAAACCCAGTGTTTTCATGTGTAACTAGACATGGATAAATGAAATTTTAACAAAAAGAAAGCATATTATTTTATTATTTCGAACCTACTGTCCTCAGCATATTGTCAATAAATGTTAGTTCCTGTACATTACTGATCCTGTTATCTATCTGTCTCCTGTTTCCAGTGTCCTTTTAGGCAAATAAATCCCTTCTCCTCTAACTTGCCTACAACAGGCACCTCACACTTTTGCAGGACACCAAAGAGCATGAAAAGATGGGACCACTCCCCTTTTCTCCTTTGGGAACTCCAACCCTGCTCTCTAAGGCCCCTATGACCTTTCATTTAGGGTGCACAAGGCTCACTTCATAGATAGGTTTATCGTGCCCTCCTTCCTTGGCCGTTTTTCTCCATCACTTTAGAACTCTGGGCCACTGTCCTTGACTCTGCCTTTAGCTCTTCAGCTTGAGTCTGCTTCTTCTTTGGCCATTGCAACCCATCTCTTGAGGATCTGCATCAACTTCCTGTCCTGTAGGTAGAGTGTTCAACCGACTCTTCTCGGACATTTAAGTCAGCCACCCCAGGGTCTTCTCGTTTCCCTTTAATGCTCCATTCCTGTTATCTGAGGGCCTGCACCAGAATCTGCTCACACAATTGAAGAGAGAACCCCCAATTCCATGCACCTCTGACATTCTACCCTAGCCATATGAAGACCTGTGTGGAGCATCTGCTCACACCACAGGTCACTGCTCACCTCCTCCCTTCCTAGTACCCTAACCCCATTGCAAAATGATACTGTGTACCCATTACCTACTCATCACCCATCACCCTGCCCGCTGTCACTCAAACATCTGTGTGTGAGTGTTCTGTGCAAGCCCCCCACCACTTGGAAGTCACACCTTGCAATGCTGACCACCCTATCTATCACCTTCTCACACTTTAACTTGAGTTCTACACATCAGAGACTGCTGTCATATGGGTGAACATTCAAATCCCTGCCATCTCAAGTCTGCTACAGAGCACCCATGATCTTAATAGTTTAGACGCCACAGCCTATGAACTCCACAGCACACGCTCACTGCTACTAACTCATACAGAACACCAACTTCTGAGATTAGAGTCCTCAGATTAACCTCAACAATGGAACTGTGCACGACTTCAAACATGACTTTATCCAATGAACAGACCATCCAGACAAAATACAAATAGAGAAATAACAGAGTTAAATGACATTGTAGGTCAAATAGGCCTAACAGATAACCCAGAACTTTCTACTCCAGTACTACAAGTACCCATTATTCTCAGCAACTATGAAACCTTTTTACAAAACTAGATCACTTGTTGAGAAATGAAACAAATCACAACAATGCATGGAAATTGAAATAATCCCTTATCTTCTACCTAACCACGATTGAACAAAGCTTGAAATCATTGGAAGAAAAAACAAAATAAAACCCCTCCAAAGATGCACAAACTCATACAGACTAAATAATACATTCCTGAAAGAAAAATGAATCATTGAAAAAATCAAAAAGGAAATTTTAAAAATTCATAGAACTAAATGAAAATGAAAACATATCTTATCAAAATCTCTGAGATGTACTGAAAGTAGCCCTAAGAGAGATGTTTAGAGATATAACAGCATAAATTAAACTCAAAGAAAACTCAAATAAATAACTTAATATTGCATCTTAAGAGTATGGAAAAATAGAACAAGAATAAATGAAACCCAAAAGCATGGAAAGAAATAAAACAAGAGCAGAAATCAGTGAAATGAAAACAAACAAACCATACAAATAATCAATGAAATTAATAGTTGGTTCTTTGAAAAAGATAAACAAGATTGACAAACCCTAGTCTAAAAGGAAGACAGAGAAGACTGAAAGTAGCATTAGAAACCAAACGAAGCTATCAAAGGAACTCAGGAAATCATGAGGATATACTTTCAAAACCAATATTCCAGTAAACTGAAAAAAATCCAGAAAGAAATGTATACATTTCTGGATGTATCCACACCATAAAAGTTACATTAAGATGAGATCAGTAAGTTAAACAGACCTGTAACATGAAGCTGTAAGGAGGTTGAAGCTGTAACAAATGTCTCCTTACTAATGTTTCCTGCATCCATCCAGGCCCAGATGGATCCATGACTGGAATCTAGCAAATATCTACAGGAAACCTATAGCCAATGCTTCTCAAATTATTCCATAACAGATAAAAAGGAGTAAGTACTCTGAAATCCTTTTATGAGACCAGCATTACTCTAATACAAACAACAGGCAAATTCACAGAAGCCAAAGAAGAAACCCATAGGAAAAAATGTTTATTACTTAAGGTTTCTATTGCTGTGATGGAACACCACGCCAAAAAAGCCTGGAGAGGAAAGGGTTTATTTCACTTACTCCTCCATGTCACAGTTCATGGAGACAAGTCTTGTCAGGGAGAGCAGACTCCACCAAATTTCTCCTGAATGGAAGGGAGCGGCTGCTGCAGCAGAAAAGGTGATCCAAAGATCCACAATGTGGGATATAAAACATGTACAGCATGGTCTCGCTTTGTTTGATACCAGTCGGAAATGATTGAATTCTCCGCCGAGTACAATCTGCTGCAGAGCCTTCTCAAACAGTAAAACCAATGCCAGAGGAAATACTGTGCATTGAGTTCATCCATAACCCATTCTAACTGCCCTTGGAAACAAAAATCTGGTTCAATTAAAGGTCTTTTAGTCTATTCATTAACTCCTTTATTT
This sequence comes from Alexandromys fortis, assembly GCF_014885135.2. NCBI lineage: Eukaryota > Metazoa > Chordata > Mammalia > Rodentia > Cricetidae > Alexandromys > Alexandromys fortis. The sequence continues at coordinate 3,788,831 of NW_026067949.1, forward strand.
GTTTTTTTTTCCTTAATCTAATTGAGAGATGGTGATTTTCTTCTGCATGGTTAATCCTCAGCTTTTGTTAACTAGAGAATAAAAGGAAAAAAAAAGAAAAGAAAGGGCAGGGGAGAAGGAATGGGGCACAGAAAAAAAGGGAAAGAGGGAAGGAGGGAGGCATTCTTGTTATCTACCCCTTTGCAACGAGGGACCACCCCACTGCCCTGTGGGTCGAGGTATTCTTGTGGCCACTCTAGCTGAATTGCACATATGATAATCATTCCAATCTGGCTTTGGTGGGTAGATTCTCTCCATTGCAACCCCAGAAGTCATTTTATTTGATGTTAGAGAGCTCAGGTCTATAGGAAGGTCTCCTATGCTTTTATTGACATACAGAGGACACATGCTGTTTAACTTTTCAGAGTCTTTCCAAAACCATTTCTTGGTGCCTTAGTAAAGGAGTTAGTCCTAAATAATGCACATGAAAATGTAGTCACGAGGTCAGATTCTTTCAGACATTGCATGCATTTAAAATGACCCTAAATTACTGTGATTTAGAATGGTTTTTATTCTGCAAATTGTATTCTTATGACTACTTCTGTAATCTCAAACATCCCGTGTTAGGCATGGTGTAGCCCAGAGGCTGCGTGACTTGAGAAAAAGTTTGTCTCACACCGGTGTCCCCAGCACAATACACTCAACTCTACTCATATATGTCCCCAGGGTACGCTTGCAATGGCATTTTGTGCTTAGAGGCTCATAAAGAAGAAAAATCATTTTCCTGGTAACTCAGAAGACCTTTGAACTTGATGGCGTACTGCATTCTTTTCACGTACAGACTAGATCTTGTTAAAATGATAGTCCCTTGAAGTTTGGGGTCTGTTTTGTGCAGTTAATCTGTTAAGGTGATTCATTGACAAATAACACTAGCAATGACAGTGGTATCCCGCCACTAACATACTTGATTAGTGACAAATGCAAAGTTTCTCATTTATTATTTCCCCATCCCAGCAGGTTCCAAGGAGAACATATGACATCTGGGTGAATATGCAAAGGTGCGCTTAGTCACACACACTGTAACTAATTAATGAGTTCTTACACCTTGCTTTTTTTGCTCATCTTGCTCTTCCTGTATTTCTTGGAATATTTGATATTGAGGCTGACATCATAAGCACCCAGTAAATACAACTTGGCTGACTGTCAAACTGGACAGATTCTAGTAAGAATGACAATTGTTTTTAAAAAAGAAATGTCCTTTTAAAAGCTTCACACTGAACATTTTGGCATCCAAGACACCTTTGTAACTCCAGTTGTCACCACAACTGCAACTCGACAGTCACTTCTGAACTGAAGCCTCTGTTACATGAAGCTGATTCTATTAGACAGCTGGTAGGACAAGAATTACAGCCACTATGAAAACTTTGACTCGCGATCCTTGGATCTGAAGATAATTAAAATCACAGCATGAATGTTGTACGAGTAAATGCGAAAGTTTAATTTACTAGTGCATCAACTATATGTATATGACTGGTTACTTTCTCCCAGTATTTTGGCCTTTGATATAATTTTCTTTTTATGAACTAAATTTACTTAATTATCAATGTTTTGTGAATGAAAGTGTCAATTAAGTTTTTGTGGGTTTTTTTGACTAATATTAGAAAACTTTTAACGAAGTTGTAATTGTTTTTGTTTGTTTTTTTATTTGTTTGTTTGCTTGCTTGCTTTGTTTTATTTTTACTTATGCCAAATGCTTGGAGCCTATGTTTTCAAAATTATATTTTCATGTCAGGAACCGGAAATTCCAGGTGTTCTTATGCCAAAAGATGCCATTAACAAGGTGTTCTAGTTTGCTTTCTATTGCTGCCATAAAGGCCATGATCAAAAGCAACTTGCAGAGAAAAGGGTCTATTTCATCTTCTAGTGTGCAGTCCATCATGAAGAGAAGTCAGGATATGCACCTGGATGCAGGAACGGAAGCAGAAGCCATGGAAGAGTGCTGCTTACTGGTTTGCCCTCTCCAGTCTGATCCAGCAGCGTTTTCCTACAACTCAGGACTGTCTATCCAGGGATGGCATTAGGGCAGTAGACTGTGCCCTCCCATGGAAATTGACTATCAAGAAAATGCCTTCATAGTCGCCCACAGACAATAAGATGGAGAAACCTGAGGTCCCTCTCCCCAGATGACTCTAGCTGCATCAACCTGACAAAAATCTAGCCAGGACACACAAGGATACTTCACAGCATTCGTGTTGAGGGAAATGTCCCACTTTAACCTAAGAATGTGACACATTGCCTTCTTAGTCAATTAGGGTGCAGAAGAAAGAGAATCTAGCTCTCTACAAAACACTGAGCAAGATGTGTTTGTCTCACTTTGTCTCTTCAATAACACACTAGTAATAACAATAACAATGATTGAAATTGTACCTGCCTTCACTAGTTCCCAATCTTAATCTCACTTAGTAATTACTAAAATCTCTCTTCTCTCTTTTGAATATAGAAAAAAAATGAGAGTAAAAATGCCAAATAAAATGCTGCAGTAAAATCTGGATTCCATATCACTGAAGAATCCCAGTCCATTGCTTTGAGTTCCTGCTTACCGAATGCTGGAAATTGGAGTTGATATCCTTGGCACAACAGCTTAGAACACTTGATGAAGGCTCCGCACACCTGCTCATATCAATACTGTCAATATCTGAAGCATGCCCTTTGACATGCATGGAGAATCACCCCACAAAGGCAGTAGCTAAGCACCTTCTTTGTCCCCCAAGCTCAGATAATACTACAAAATAAATTCTGATCTTCACCAATGTTGTGGTTTGAATGTGTAGTATCCACATAGGCTCATGTGTTGACCACTTGGTCTCCAGCTGTTTGGGGAGACTTTGAACCTTTAGGGTGTAGAGACTTGCTGGACAGAGTATGCTAGTGGGGTGAGGGTTTGAGGGTATTGGTGGCTAGCCCCATTTCTGTTCTCTGCTTTCCAGTGTACAGACGAAATATGGTTGAATGGCTTTTGGTATCTGCTACCATGCCTTCCTTGCAAAGATGGGAAGTAGCTCTCTAGAACAATCAGACTGGTCCTCTAAGTTGCTTTTTGTTCAAGTTTTCTATAGAAGCCACAGGAAAAACAGCTAATACAACCAACAAGGGGCACTTGCTTGTCATAATGTCCTCCCAAAAAGTCGAGGATGACACAGGCATGGGCCTTACAGCTCCTGGGAGCACTTAGTCTGCCCTTCAAGAGGTTCGGAAATAAAGAAGCATTCCAAGGATTGTCCAAACCAGATAGCATAACAAACGCTGAAAGCAACAACACAGAAGCAGAGAGGCTGATAGCTCCGCAGTGCTGGTGTGCGTGAACGATCCAAGCATTGCTGATTTCCCCTGCATTGAGAGCAGTGTAGCTGACTATCAGAACCCAACTGAGTGATCAGGCTCATGAGAAAGGATCAACAAAAGCCTATGTATGATCAGCCTCCGCTGCAGCTACATCTCCAGCAGCCAGACCTCTCCCAGCCCTTCTGGGTTTCATGAGATCTAGGATTCACTTGCTCAAGAAAATTCAAAGCATGTGTCTATGTCGTGAAAATAAAGAATCCCATAGAATGTCTCAGTGTATAATTCCATTCTGTTGATTTGTTCTGGGAATGGTTTTCATAAAAGATTCAGAGGACTTTGGGGCAATTAGGTTAAAAAATGAGTTTAGGCTTCTATTTGTATTTTTTTTTTATTGTACGACTGTTGGAAAGTTATTCTACTTTTCATCCCCAGTGCATTCACCCTGTTAACTTTTTTTTTACTAGACTTGAATATGTGTGTATGCACATGAATATTCACACATACACCACAGCATATGTACAGGAGTTGCGGACAGCTAGTATGAGTCAGTTCCCTTCTTCTGTCAATGGGGATCGAACTCATGTAGTCAGGCTGGCCGCAAGCCCCTTCATATTCTGAACCATTTCCTCGGCCCCTACCTTGAACCTGTTTAAAATGGCAAACCCTCACCCACTCCAGCCCTCCCTGTCATCCGCATCACTGCCTTTCCCCTTTAATACTTTTAATTTCCTAACATACTAAATAATTTATCTATTCATTTTATCAACAGACCTATGCAGTACGATTAATAAAAACCCAGAGACAGATATTGGGGTTCAACCTGAAGGTCAGAGAAGCAAAACAACTAACTACTGGCTCTTACCTCTACCTCAGTTCAAAGAGGAATCCTCAGAATGAGACTGTATCTGGGAGCTGTCTCCTCCTGTTTTATATTCCTCTTTAGGACTGGATTAAAGATGTTCACCATACCGTCTGGTTTCTATGGCAAGCTAGTGTGGCTACTGGCATTAAATTTGTACCTAGCCAGGAAAATGCAGGCTCCATCCATAGAAAAGCTACGCCATATCCCCAATCCCCAGTATTAAAGAATACCACAGGTTTCAAGGCAGTTGCTGAATGTGTCTGTTGATTTGATTATAACGTGTCAGTGACTAGCCTCCTTAGAGTCCACGCACCCTGTGAATTCATGAAGACTGTATTAGAAAAGAGTTAGGCCAATTTGAATATCACAGAAAGCATAATGATAGGGCATATTTTAGCCATCATGATACTATTACAAGTCCTATATCTACCATTCATGGAAAAGAGAAATGGCTCCTGTTTAAAATTGCTGCTTATTACTGCTTTTCATTATTTTCATGAGTTATCTAGGTCTTCCTCCACCAAGATTTTAAAAGTACAATTTGTTGAATAAGCAAAACAAAAGAAATAACCAGAGAAAAATATAAAAAGTCTTTGGTGTAGGACTAATATCACATTAGTCGATGTATTCAAGACACAAATTACTAACGTAAAATTAGTTAGGGCCCAAGATTTTAAAATGTGGCAGACATAAATAGCTTACATTATATTTAATGTGTGCTGTCTCTTGCTTTCATCTATCCAAAGGAGAAAAAGCTATTTTCCAACCAAGTCCTAGAAATGAACACTCTAAGCAGTGCTGACTCGGCTTGAGAAACAGAGATGTGAATGTGTTTTTGCATCTCTACTTTCAAGACATTGTATTGTTGGCTTGAATGTTCTTTTTGAAAAGTCCAATGGCTATGCAGCATTCAGAAAATCCCAGTAAATTCCCACATAGCCAAACCTTACAGCAAGACTCAAAACATTGGCAGGGGTTGCTGGGGACTTCAGGAAGCCATATAAAATGCAACATAAAGCTGCACTTTTAAGGATAGAAATCACATCTATGATTCTTAGGGGAAACAACCAAAGTTCTTAGGATGGGTTGTTGGGAAGGGGTGAGGTTCGGTGGAAAAAAAAGGACTTCCTCTGCTTATACAAGGATCTGGGTTTAACCCCTGAAACACAAGTTTAAAATAAAAACCTGCCCAAGGTTCAGAAAACAAAGAGATTGCAGTATACTGAACACTACATGGAATAGATATACCACACTCCCTCCTTCCAAGGCTGGGGATCATTGAGCAAGAAGGGACCAAAGGAATGTAAGAACCAGAGGTGGTGGATGACTACAGAGGAACAATATTCTTGACATAAAACAGCAGTAACACAATTAAACTCACACTGTTTTTGACTGAGTGTATGAGAATCATTTTAAGTCCAAGCAAGATGAAGTCCTAGCATCTAGGAGAGAGAGAGAAAAAGAGAGAGAGAGCCCTTCACCATGGAACTATTGGCAACTATTACCTTCTGGGAGAGGGGCAGTCAGTTTTTTCTAAGAGAGTATCCCTGGTAAGTCATCACACTTCTATCACACTCTGATAGAAGACCACACATCCAAGAATCAATAATATTCAGAAAGCACAAACTGAACTTGATTGTTATGGTGGTTTGAATGAAAAATGTTCTTCACAGCCTTGGGCATTTGAGTATCTGGTCCTTCAAGAGTCAGTTTTGAGAACCGAAGGCCTCACCTATTGATAATTCACTATCTCTGCTTTGCACTTGCAGTTCAGGATTTGCTTGTTTTATGTCCTTAGGTGGTTTGCCACTAGATATGCAGGTATGCCATTGTGTGCAGTACCCACAGTGGCCAGGAGAGGACTCCAAATCCCCTAGAACTGGCACTGTGCGCCACTAAGGAAGTACTAGAAACTGAACCCAGGTCCTCTGGCAGAACAGAAAGTAGTATTAACCCTTGAGCCATCTCCCCAGTCCCCAGCATTGCATTTTAATCACAGCAGCAAAAACTGCCCTTCACATGCAACTACTTCATACCTAGATGCTACCTTGGTTAACTTGTCTATATTATCTTGATTAATTTTTTCTTTCTAAAAATCTCACAGTCTTCTAAAGATGAGTCTATTTTCAGGGTAAAGAAACTAGAGCTCAAAAAGGTTAATATGTATTATGAAGCAAAGGTGTGCTGTTATTTCATTTTAACAAACAAACCCCCAAACCTAAATGCAACAAAAGTTTGAGTTTGGAAGGTTTTATTTTCGCTTTATAAAAAAAAAAAAAAAAAAAAAAAAAACTTTCCCATCTGGTTCCAGAGAACTCTTCAAAACGTTCTTCCCCCATGTAGTGATTGACCCTCCAAACTGACCAGTTACTGTGGGAATTAGCTGTGTTCTACTCTAGCTACTCCATATTTTCCATATTCTGTAAAATAGTGATTGTGTAGGCTGTGTCTCGTTAGCAAACTCTATTTTACAGGTAACATGTGACTCCATTTTGAGGAGAAGATGACTCTAGCTCCTGGGTGGACACAGAGACTGCACTGTCTGCCAGGAACCACTGTATAACTTTAATGTGAAGAGTTGAGACTTTTGGGGGGCACATGTACATATCAAGATCATATCAGGAAAATCGGGTTCAGGAACTTATCGGATACGCAAGGCCACTTAGATGGCAAAACTCACCTAGCTGGCATAAAGTAATGGTTACCAAACACTACAGTGGTATGTCCTCACACTGACCTGTTATCTGATACCTGGTATTTTGCATCAAGGACTGGCCAGCAGAAGACATCCAGACTATTCCAGAAGCTCCAGTGTAGCATTGACCTAGCCTCTTTCACTACCTATCTGCCTACCTGTTCACCTATGTGGATCTGGAGCAACCATTTTCTACTTTCGACCCATTTCCTGCACTGATCCTGGTTCAGTTTTTCATCTTGCAGCTATACTCTGAAGTTTCATTCCCAAGCCTGACTCTAGCAGCTCTTGTTGCAGCTCCTTCCCAACGCTGGTCTGGTTTGTTTTCTTATCGTTACTCTTTCTCAGCCCACTTAAGAAACCTCTTGAATCTGCTGTAGTCTTTCGTGCACTTTTATTCTGTAACCCACATGGATGTACTAGATTTATTCACTATGTGCTCTGTTGGCATAAGAGAGTTAATACTAGTAATTTTTATTGGAATAAAAAAACCTGCATTCCCTGTGGCAAGGCTACCAATGCAATGACAAACAGCAGTCATGAAATGACTAAACCCTCTGAATTTCTTGCTAGTCAGTACATTCCGACTTTGTGGAAAGACACATATAGATTTGTACATATTTTTGGCACAGTGTGCTTATGACACTTTTCCTTTAGAATCGATCATTTTATCATGAGACCTCAGTAATCATTTTGGCAAGGGAGGAGTAGTGGAGGAGCTCACACTGAGAAGTGCAGGGTTTATTTCCACACATCATGGAAAAGCACGAACAAGTCTCCTCTTAACTGTGGTTGCCCATAAGGAGAAAAGAACCAGCCTTACTCAAAGTCATACTGGGAGAAGACCGAGTAGCAAAGAGCCTATTGAAGTCTATTGATTCCGTGTTTCACTTTATGGCTTTGTCGACTATGTTAAGGGATGACTATATTTTAATAGTAGGAAACTCAGGATGTATGCAAAATATTTAAAACTACTAACAACCATTTAGGACTCATAATCACTTAAGATGAATATAGAATAAATGAGAAGCATCTTCCCACCTTAAATTACACTCTACTGTCAATCAGATATAGAGGAAGTTACAGGCAGTGCTGCAAAAGCCAGGAAAACATCTAACCCTCTTTTCCAGGAATGCCATATGGGACAGCTCATGACTCCAAGTTAGAAATTTAATAATCAAAATCACAAGTTTTAGCTTGTATCTGTTAGTTATTATATATCACATGCACTTAAAAGTTCTGCACATAATTTGTCTCATTTTACCCTTTCAGGAGCCCAGTGAGTTAAGCAGTTCTGAGTTATTACTTATGCGAGAAAAGTGGTAGTAACCAAGCCAAGTAATCTGAGTTCACACTGTGAGCTGCATCTGCAAATAGAGTTGAAGAAATATTCTTCACCTTTATGTTCTTGTCAGATTGATTTCCCTGGGTCGCTTTATATATACGGCATAGACTCTACTTACACACAGCCATGGGCAGTAGAAATTAAATATGGGCAAGTCAGCACAGTGAGTATAAATAAATCAGGAAAAAAATACTGGTTGGGTTCAGAGAAACAGACAGTGAAAGTTAAAGTTTTGGGTAAGTATAAGTCATTAAAGTTGTTCAAGCTAATTTTAACTCTTGCAGAAAGTATGAGAGAGTCAAGAAGCAAAAGTTCATGGAACGTCACCAGACCAGCACATGGGAGAGCTCAGCACCCTATAGGGTAAGAATTCGGTCACAGAATCCTAGCAGTTTCTCCTCCTTACATATAATGAGCAGCTTTGCTGAGGTTTTCACAGCATAACAACTTTGTGGTGGTGAATAAGCACCAATCATGTGCCTTCTGCTGCCAGCTCATTGGACTAGGATCTTTGGGATTCTATCATAAGAGATTCTATATCTCGTATTTCAAGACCCAATAGCATTAGATACATAAATATAAAAAGAAACGCTGAACCTACAGGGAAAACTTTACTTTTTGCTTGTTACTCATGAGAAAGTCAGCTAATTATAGTGAGATTCACATCATATAGATATATACGTGTATGTGTATCTATGCCTATATCTGTATGTATATCTATATAGATATAAATAGTAAAGATCCTCTTAATTCCTGAAATCACAATGAAGACCTATTAATGCTGTCCTTAGGACACAGAGATTGCCTAAGACCCCCCTGACTTTTCTCTTTCATCTCGAGATCTTTGTCCTGAGTATGCTGCCCCACTGTGCCTGTTTACAAGGTCAACTGCATGAGAAGCCATGTGCCTTTCTCTAAGCTCTAAACTGGACTACAGAAGAATAAGGATAATGTCTCAACATGCAATGTTCCATGCCCAGGGCATACTGAAAAGGAACTTCTGGAGCTTGTGAGTCAAGAAGCTAAAATTATAAAGAAAATAATATTATACTGAAAATTAAAAAAAATGTTTTCTTAGATGAATCAAAAGGTTGCTGAGGAAGTAGTAGTATATAAAATCAAAGAGCAAAACTTGAGAAAGTGAAGTAGAGCATGGAGTAGCTCTTACCTGAAACTGTTCACTGAATTCCGGTGATCGTGAGACTCACTGAACAAGGAGACAGGTCTAATCTGGTAAGCGATTCCCACATGTCTAACTTAGGAACTCTAAAGTATTATGTTCTTAGCTTAAGGATAAACATAAAACAAACCACCCCTCAAATTACTGTAAGGTGTGATCATGGCTCAAAGCTCTGCATTATATGGAAGAGAAGAAATTTTCTAAAACTCCTCAACTATAATTGGACTTCAGCAAGTTTTTTTTTTTTCCACGTCTCAGTAACTGGGTGGTCTGAAAACCCCTAACTGAACTTTTAGATTAAAGGATCACAGATTGGCAGGGGGAAAAACCTCTCGTTTAGAGGAACACGGTTTTAGAACAGGTTTCCAATGGGTATTCATTTCAGAAATAAGAGAATAGAGGGTATCTCTCCTTCCAATGCTGAAGGTCCTAAGTAGAGTATTAAGTCATGAGAAAAACTACAAGTGTCTAAAAGAGTGAAAGAATCAATCTCACTATACACAGATGATAATATTTTGAATACAACAAAACCAAAATCTACAAATTGATCATTAGACATACCACGGTGTCCAAGGTTCTTAGTACAAATTAATACTAAAATGAGGAGGAAAAAAAAAAACAAAGTCGAATTAAAAAGAGAAACAATTTATAATGCCATGAAATGCCAAGTATTGAGACATAAAACTATCAGATGTCAGAAATCTATATGGATAATCTTCTAAAACTTTATTGAAAAGCATTTACAAAACAAAATTTAATAAGTTATATGCCGTGATCATTGATGAGACTTAATACTGATGTCATGAAAAGAAAGAGAAGTGAGAAAAATAGACCCACATATACATAGAACTTGATTTATGGTTTTGAAGATCAGTGGTAAAAGATAAACTACTTCATAAATACTCTTAGAGCAATTGGTTACACATGCAAAAAATGAAATTTGACTATCCATATCGTAAAGAAAGCGATTTCAGGACAAAGTGAAAGGCAAAACTGTAAAGGATCCAGAATATAATACAAGGAAATCCCAGAATTTCTTTTTGACATCTGGGTAGCAAAGAGGTTCAAAACCGAAAGAGCATGTGCAAAGAGTACACTGGAATTTATTATTCATTATAACAATAAACAAAGAGAGTTTACCAAATGCTTACCAAATCATTACTCTATGTCAGACACTGAGTAAGTGCTATATATACATTGTCTCATTTAGTCTTTCCTTTCTGTGTCTTATTTCCACCACACAGAGGTGAAGATTTGGCACAGAAAACACAGTGCAAAGTTTCACAAATGCTGATACGATTTTTTTTCACCCTGTCTCTCAGCATCCCATGAAGTACCTAGAAATTCAAAATGTACACAAAGAAATCCAGCCAAATAAGGAATGTGGAGAGCGGGAGAAGTGGTCTTTCCCAGGGAACAGCATACCAACTGAGTATCCAAAACCAAATGGTCATCCCTGAAAGTGTATGACACTATCCTGGCTGAGCAGGTTTCATTTATGTATTTTGGAATATATGTGTGTGTATACTTAAACATGTATGCATGCAGAAACAAATAATGAAAAACAGAGGTCATGACTTTGAAAGAAAGCAAGGAAGAGTACATGGAAGTATTTAGACAAAGGAAGGGGAAAGAGAAAGTGATACAATTATAACCTCAAAGCAATGCACTCAGTGGTCAATGGGCTAACCAAATAGTTACTGTGACCAAGAAATTCCAGCAATTCATTTGATGACTCTTATTGATGATGTTAGTTGGCTCTGATAATTAATGAAAATCAACAGGTAAGATGTTATTCACTTGAGGATACTATAAATATAGCAATAGCCACTCAGGACAAGGGAGCCAAGACTACACAGAAATTGCTGACCTGTTCTCTCACAGGGTTATTAAAGACATAATCAGCTGTCGGGGGAGGGCCAGAGGGAGCGAGCAAGGACAGAGCAGTCCCTTGGTGACACAGGCTCCTTTATACTCCTTCATTGTGCCTTCACATCCACATATCCTGCTCTGCAAATTTCATTAACATCTCTGATGAATGAAAGAACTGAGGTTCAAGCATGGTTTCCAACACACTGAGGACACCCATCTAGCAACGACAATATCTGAGCCTGAATCCAGGTTTATCTGTGTTCAATACCATTTTTAATCTGACGGATCTCTCAAGAAAGAAGCACTATAACCCAAGTGGGTGACTTCATACGCATGTACACATGGGCAGCACTAATTTGTCTCACTGTGGGACGATGAAAAAAAAACATGAAGTCAGGAGTGAGATGCATTAGCTCTCAGAGGGGAGAAATCCCCGAGAGAGCTCAAGGGAGAGAATGGGAGGATGGATACAGTCAAAATAAAGTATAGACATGTATAAATTTTTCAAAAAAAATTTTAAAAGAAAGGGAAGCATCCACATGATCTCCATCTCCCCAGTGGGCATATTGCAGAGGGCACTGTAATGTCCTCGTCAGCTTTGGCATCAAATAAACTCACATTTAAGATTGGGAAAGCTTATGTGACACCTTTAAAATTCCCATCTGGACAACTGTAGTGTCGATAATAACAGTCCCAACCTCAAAGGGGTATTGCAGCAACTGCAAGAATACAAACAATACAATGCTTGCTCCCTAGGCTCGCAGACACAGGCACCTGCTGTTACTGTTCACCCTTTCTTTCTCTGGAGAGAAGAATAGTGAGTCAGGCTTGGGGTTTCCACTAAATAGCTGAGAGGTTTTGGAACACTGACTCTCCCCATCTAGGCCTCGGGATCTCAAGGGCAGTAGGCGACAAACATAGTCTGTCATCGGGAAAGGCAGGTGCCATTCTGCTGTCCTCTGAAAGGACAGGGATGTGCACCCTCTCCACCCACCTCGCTAGGATCTGGGAAGGATTAAGAGCTGCTCTGCACCATGCTCTGCTGAGAGCTATTACAGCCTTACAGGGGAAACTCCACTGTTGCCAGCAAACAAGACTGATGATTTGATGAGGTGTGAATATTTTCCATGTAACAGTGTGTAAACACTGCTCTTTTCATCCAAGTCCTCGTTCTGTGCAGACACTCTTATGCATTTATATGAGCCCATTTTCTTCATGGCTATGGATATTCTCTGCTTGCCCTTTCCAAGAGTTCTGAGAATGTGCTGACCAGGGCCCTTGCTGAACCTCTGAGCTGATTTCCGAAGCGCACCACATTCTTTGCGAGAATGTTAATAGGCAAAATCACATTTTGTGCCAATGCATACGCCTTCCCTCTAGCCAATATGAATTGCATCGTTCAAGGCCAGAGGTTTAAGAGGTCACTGTGGGAGAAGGTCTAGTGGTCAAGAGGCATATTTGCTAAGAAGTAAAAATAGAAAAAAAAAATTCTGAGTCAAATAATGTCTCCACCATATTTGCTTAGTGAGTCAAAAAAAAAAAAGTCCCTAACTACTCACAACAATGCTTTTCAATAAAAATTTCCAAAATTCAATTATTGCTTCAGCGAGGGTTTGCAGAGCCAGATACCATGCCATGTGACAATACAAGTGTAAATATGGCTGAGCTCCAGGCTTCTCAGTCACCTTACATTCCTGGATGACTAGACAAATGAAGCTATGGCAGTTTAGCAGGATGGCATACTGCTTTTCTTTTCCTCTGTTCGTCTGGCCATTCCTCTACAGAGTCTCGTAATGATGGAGTTTGTCTCCTCTCTTCCCTATAAGAATGCCACTTTGATTCTGTTCCCAAATTCCCACTGGCTGCTGGGTACAACTCAGACTCCAGGCCCATAACTCTCACACCCCAATAGCTGTCTTACTGGCTTGGGAAGATGGGAACTAGGGCTTGATCTGATGCCTCATGCAGCATGACCACACAAAACTGAGCTTAGGCTTCTGATGAGATGACCTTTGTGGCGTGAAAAAATATAAATCTATGTGCTAAGAGTAATAAATCTTTCCCCCATCTACCCATTAAACAGCCTAAATCCAACTAGTTTATTACCAGTGAGATGACCCAAACACCAATAACTCATCATGGTTCATAATTTTACTAAAACAAAGAGTGTATTTCTTCCTTTCAAGGAAAAAAATTTGTTCTCCCTGAAGAGACAGATGTCTTTCTAAAAGGTAAGCCACATTCTTCTTTGTATGAGCATTCTGATACTTCCATTTCAAATACAGAGTCTTCATGAAGGTATTGAGATGTTGGCCTCTTTCAATATTTCCCCCACCCCTCTTCTCTTACTCTCCTAATGGAGACTACATGGCCTTTCTATATTAACTTGCAGCCTTTAATTGTGCAATCCATCACCTACATATCTTCACATGACTGTCGCTACATGTCATATTTCAGCTCAAGTACTCCCATTTTGGCAACCATACAAATTATCTCATGTCACACTAGCTAAATGCTCACCTTAACTTCTTGAATGGTTGTTATTGTGACCTGAAATGTTGATACATCTCTCTTTGCATTTGGATTTGTGTATCATACCCCATCAAGTTTCTGAGCCCAGTAAGGAAAGCATCTTTCTCCCCTATTTAGTCTATCCCAATGCCTAGAACACTGCCTTCCAAAGGGCAGAAGTTCAATAAATAGATAAATAAATAACTGTCCTGATAAAACAAAAAAAAAGTGTATGAAATTTAACTTTTGACATTTTGCTGGCTAACCACCAATCCCCAGTCTCCCATTTTACTAAGAATTCTATGTTGGGTCAACATCCAGTACTGACCCCATAGCCTTTACCCAGAGGAAGAACTGAGTCCAGAATCCATATCACTCACTTGTCCCCCAGACAGCCAGCACACTTAGCTGTGTACAGCTGTATGCTTCTACACTGTCTTCCAGTCCAACAGTTCAATAAAGAACCCCTAGGTATGCCATAATAGCTCAATCCCTTCAAATTCTTTCCTCCTAAGCAAAATGCAAAAATGTCCCCTACTGTGATATGACTATTTGGAACTTATTAATATTCATATATTAAAAGCATAGTCTCAAGGTGTAGATCTAGAAAGGAATCCTTTAGGATTACGAGATCAAGGGGGTGGAGTACCCATACATTGGATTAGTATTTTATAAGATATGTCTAAGAGACCCTGTGTACCTTCCCCATATAAGAACTCACAAAAAGTGAGTGATTTTCCAGACATGGTTAGACTGTACAAAAGCCTGAAGCCAAGCAAGAAAGAGTGTGCAATGTTCTAAGAGTCCATGGAGCTTCATACAACCGCAATGTAAGGAGGCCAAGTCCTTACAAGATAAACAAGCTGGGAATAGCTGGTATCACTCATTCATCATCCTTGACTTTTCAACGTACATAAGCAAGAGAACTGGATTTTATTTATAGCCTGTATTGCGCATGGGATTGTGGGAGTTTGAATGAGATGTTTCCCCATACCCTTGGCATTTGAACACTTGGTCTCCAGGTAGCAACCGTTTAGGGAGGTTCAGGAGGTATGACCTCTCTGGAGGAAGTAGGTCACTGGGATGGGCTTTGAGAGCTCAAGGCCTCACTCTCCTTAGAGTTTGCTCTCTGTTTGTCATGCTTGTGGTGAAAGATGTGAGCTCTCAGCTTCCTGCTCCAGTCATTAAGCCTCTTGCTCTGTCATTAAGGATTCTAGCCATCTGGAACATTAACCCCAAAATAAACTCTTTCCTTTATAAATTACCTTGGCGTAATAGTTTGAAAAAAATGGCCTCCAAAAGGAATGGCACTATTAGGAAGTGTGACTTTGTTGCAGGAGGTATGACCTTGTTAGAGGAAGTGTGGCACTGGGGGGGGGGGGGGGGATGAGGTCTCAGATTTTTCCAAGACACATCCAGTGCCACAGACCACTTCCTGTTCCCTGCAAACCAAGAATGTTGGACACTTGGCTCATTCTCTAACACCATGCCTGCCTGATCATCACTATGTTACACCTTGATGAGAGTGGATTAAACTCTGAAAATGTAAGCCACCCCAACTGAATGCTTTTCCTTTATAAGAGTTGTTGTGGTCATAGTGTCTCTTCACAGCAGCAGAAACCCTAAGACACTTGGTCACTATGTTTTATTACAGCAAGGGGAAAGTAGCTAATATTGATATCATCATGCAATCAAAACAGAGAAAGATACTCCTTCATTCCCAAAACTCCTATTAGTCTAGGAAGACAACTAGCCTCTACACTTCCAGGGATATAGATGCTCTTGCAAGCACGAGGCCACCTTAAGCTATCCTCAGCAAGGAAAGACGCTCTCCTGATAGCATTGGCACATCCACAGGCTGTTCTGCAGCCAGAGGGTCAATGTCCACTCCAAACTGACTTTCCTGTGTCTTTAATGATTTATGAGTTGCAAAGGTTACTGTAAGACCGCCTGTTTGCCAGCCGGCCTTTGAGTACTGTTAAGGTACACTTGAAATTTATTTTTCTTTCTTTCACTTGTTTCACTCTTTGACTCACACTGCTCCTTTCTTTATCCTCAGGAGACCTGTTGACACAGATGTCGTCTTCCCAATTTAGGCTAAGGGCTTGTTTTTCCAGGAAGGAGTGGTTCTTCCAGATGTAGGTAACTGGTCAAACAAGAGTCTGGACCACTGACCATCTGTGAGTGATGCCTGGGTGTGGCAGAAATGGGAGATTTTTTTCCAGGTTTCCAATACTGAAGCCATCCCTAAATACTGAGTTATGTTTCCAGGGAAGAAAAGTTGAATAAAATTTCGGAGAGAAGCAACATGGGCAGAAAGCCAGAAAGCAAACAAAAGCAGGTAATGTCCTGAGAACTCAGCGAACTTCATATTGTGACGTGAAACTAGGCCTCAGCCTCCAGAAGGGTAGCAGAGACATAGGAAGAGTGAAAAGGGGCCCCTGTGGATAGAAATTTGGTGAGCAGCAACAATTGTTCTGAATTCTAAAAGCAAAAGTAAGTTTTATAGAGAGAGGAATGGAGCCTGGATTTTAGCAGTCACACTTGCTTAGACAAAGCCTGGTCCACCCCTCCAGGTGGTGGGAGCGCCTGGCCAGGTTTATTTTCTTCCATGGCCTCTCCTTGAGCACTGAGTCACCACCAGGTACCAGGATTTCTAAGAACCACAACCAAAGACCATTACCTGAGAAACAGGTCTGGATGTCTTGCTGTGGTTTTCTTTCGCAGTGGAAGACACCTAATTGGAGTTTCCAGTAATTAAAGCAAGCAAATGCTCCCTGTGTAATGGGTTATTAATTAGCCTGCCTGTGCGTGGGATGTCTTGTTTAAGGAGATCTTGATATTTAGAGGGGATCTGTGGAGTCGGGGGTATTCTTCTTCTGCCTCACGCATGACTGTCGATCCTTAGCCGAAATAAATTGAAGTCCGCTGGCTAATATTTAGTTGAAAAGCCTGACATTTTCATTTTTAGACTATTAATCATTGGCTTATGTCAGTTCATGTTTGCAAAAGTCGTCCTGATATTTATAGGTTACCTTCATCTTTCCTTCAAGGCTTCTAAAAATGTACTGAACTCGCACCCCTTCCAAACAATGCTCTTAGCAAATGAGTACAACTGTCTACTTGCATTTTCTTGTCTATACTTGCACAGATTTAAAAGACAACTTTTTTTTTATAAAAGTGGGGGAAAATAATGTCAGCCATCATGAGAGAAACTCTTACTGCAGTAAATGGGAGCAAATACAGAGACTCACACCAGACATGAGAGAGAGAGAGAGAGAGAGAGAGAGAGAGAGAGAGAGAGAGAGAGAGAGAGAGAGAGAAAGAGAGAGAGAGAGCTTGGAACTCTCAGCCCTAACAACCAAACTAATACATATATGCACTCACAGAGACTGAGGCAGGCTCAGGGCCTGCACGGCTCTGCACAAAACAGGGCCCTAGATCTGAAAGAAGTGGACACATACCCCCCCCCATCCCTCAGCCAGAAGCAATGTCCAAGGGATAAGCACTTGCAAATGAAATTTTAGCTTCCTTCAGGGAGGGTCACTAGGGAAACAAACTGTTCTTTTTTATTTTTATTTTTGAGACTGGGTTTCTCTATGTAATAATCTTGGCTGTCTAAGAACTTACTTTGTAGACCAGGCTGGCCTCGAACTCACAGAGATCCATTTGCATCTGCCTCTCAAGTGCTGGCATTAAAGGCATGCACCACCACACTCAACCTTAAACAAGCTACTCTTAAGGGTAGGCTACAGCAAAGCACTAGATGGCCAACAGAAAATAAACTCAGTGGCATCTTGTCAGGGCTCTTGTTTTTTTTTTTAATTTTACCTTCTTGTTTTTTTTTAATTATCTTATTTTATTTATATATTTATTTCTCTCTCTTTATTCTACAGGCCCCTTGTGTATATATTATGGTATCCAGTTTAGTTTTTTTTTTTATAATATTCCCAAGTATATGAATGAGTGGATCTCTGTTTCCTGTGCCTTCTCTTGGACTCTTTTCCTTCTGTTGGTTTGTTTTGTCTAATGCCAATGTGTTAATTTTTGTTTTATCTTTTGTTTTATTTTATTATTATCTCATAGATGCCTGTTTGCTTTCTAATGAGAGACAGAAATGGGGGATTTGGATGGAAAGGGGTGTTGGGTAAGAACTTGGAGTAGATGGAAGATATACCACAATCAATATATATATATATATATATTTAATAAAAGAAAAATAAAATGTATGTGTGTGTGTCTGTCTGTGTGTGTCTGTGTGTGTGACAGAGAAAGAAAAGAGAGAAGAGGCATGTACACAAGAATGTCAATTCCAGGAAAGATGGTTCCTGAATACATAAAAATCATACACAACCCAACAAGTATTTAATGAGAACTTACTAAATCAATACTGATTGATACAATACCAACACAGTTGTTGGTGGGGTAACCAACTGCTCCCTAATTAAACTTGAGATCTGTTCCATATGAAGGATTTCATTTATAGTACTGTAAAACTAATCCAAAACCCATGGCCAAAGAGGTCTTCGGCTCTATGGGGTACTTAAAATACTATTGCTTAGCTAAAGTGTCTCTCATTAAACCACCTTTTACATACCTGTTTTGTACCAAGTAGTAAATGCTACTCTCAGCCTTATCAGAGAAGCTTCCCCTTGTGATAAATAAAGGCAAATATATAAATCCATAGCTTTATGAAATACAGAGGATAAAGGATAGTTGATGGCTTAGCTCTAAACAGGAGATTTAACCCACTCCTCTAAAGTCTTGGGGAGCATTATAGAAAAGGAGTCAGAAGGAATTCAAGAGGTAGGAGGTAGAAAGAAGATCTTGGGAACAGCATCTTTTAACCACGATGGGTGTCAGTGGATATTTCTAAACCCAGGTTAGCTCAGGTGGCCCTTGTTAAACTCTGCGGAACACAAAATTTAAAAAAGTGATGAACAGGAAAGAGATTTGAAAGGAAGGGGGCCTGGCAGAAGTTGGAGAAAAAGAAAAGAAGATGAAGAGATGAGCAACCAAAATTCTTTAGATACAGGTAAGAAATGTCAGATATGAAATTTATTAATAAAAGAAGATATGTATAATATTAATGAGACCTACAGTTAACGGTAATAGAAGTTACTATAAAAATAGTCATATAAAATAATTATGATGGCAATAAAAATAATTTGGTGTGATTTATTACAGTCTCACAAAAGAACATGAAGTCCATTTTTCCATTTTCATAATAACTAGATAAAATTAATTCCATATTTATTCTCAACCTGATAGAATACCAAGGTTGAGGGACACAAAGTATATTGTCTAAGTTGTGACAAAAGTTAAAAGATAAAGGTTAAATTTAATCAAAGAAATATTTTAGTCCATAGCTATTGTCAGAAGAATGGAACTTGTATTAGTTTTCAAAAATATCCACACTCGGTGTACACCAGTAAATGAGATACTCCTTCTACTCGTTGCCTTTAAGAAGCTTGTGTTTTCTATCCCAGAAAAGAACACAGAAAAATAAAACATAAGTGCGCCATTATTTTGATCAATCTTACATATAGTTTAAAAAATCACAAGTGTAAACTTGGATGTTTGACAAATAAATACAGTTATGTACATACCAATACCCTCCGTAGACCATTACTGTCAGCCCCCCAAACAACTTCACAGCCCCCTGAACTCAGTCACTCTCCACACCTACTCCTTCCCGCCAGGGATCTGCTTCCTGCCACCATTCCTTGTCCCTCCCACTGAACTGTACAATGTGTTGTAGTTTTCCTTAGCACAGTGTTTCTGAGAGCTTTCAAGATGTTGCTTTGTCTACAATATCTTAATTTATGATCACTATCAAAAATATACCAGGATTTATTTCTCCATAACCAGCTGATAGACATTTGGGTTGTGTCCAGTTCCCAGTTATTTTGAACAAAGCTGCTAGGAATAGACAAATTGTAGTATGGGCATATGTTTTCATTTATCTTGGGTAAATTCCTGCATGTGACCTTGTTGTTGCTTTGAAAAGTATGTATTTTACTGAAAATGCTACATTATTTCCCAAAGTGATTGTTCAGTTCTGAGTTTCCCACAGCACTCTAACCTCTGCACCTCTCTGAGATCCATCAGCTAAATCTTTCCCCAGATGCTCAACCACTTCAGGGTTGCAGTTGCTTTCTTTCTTTAACAAGTACCGAGGACCAAGGATAGGAAATGCCATTTGCTTCCAGTGTGTTTTTCAGGCTAAGTCTCCACAAATCTCTCCCTAATGCTGCAGCTCCTTCTGAAACCTGGGCCACCACGTAACCCTTTGTTTAAGGCAAGTATGTTGTCCTTACCCGGCACACACCCAACTGTAGCCCTTTCTTTACAGAAAATGCGAGCATCCACATCCTTGTCACCCTCTCTGCCATTGTTCCTTCTGTAATATATACAAATATTTTCTTTCTACAAATATTTAGAGTCAGAGGCAGTTCTAGCTACTGGTTCAGAGCAACAGACAAAAGGAACAGAAACACACTAAGACGGTGACAACTGGCCAAAGTGACAGAAGTCAGAGCAGGTCATACAAGTGTGTTCAGAAGGAGAATTCCAGGCAGAATAGTCCCACAGTTGAAAATTCCCAACTATTCAAGAAGGCCGCTATGTTGGCTGGTCTCCTGTCAGCTTGATACAAGCTAGAGTTAATCTGAGAGGAGGGAACCTCAATGGTGAAAATGCCTCTATAAAATCCAGCTGTAAGGCATTTTCTTAATTATGTTTTATGGGGAAGCCCATTGTGGGTGGTGCCATCCTAGGCTGGTGTTCCTGGGTTCTATAAGTAAGCTGAACAAGCCATGGGAAGCAAGCTAGTTAGCAGCACCCCTCTACGACTTCGGCATCAGATTCTGCCTCCAGGTTCTTGCCATGTTTAAGTTTTTGTCCTGATGTACTTCCATATTGAACAGCGATATGGAAGGATAAGTCAAATAATCCTTTTTCTCCCCCAACTTGCATTTTGGTCATGGTGTTTTCTTCAGCAAAAAACATCCTAACCAATACAGCCAATATGCAGGCACAGAGTGAGCAGAAAAAGCAAGAAGATGAAGTCAAAGAGATGAAGGAAAAGTGCAGTTGCCAGACTGTGGAAATCAGTTCAGGTGAGGTAGTATATACCTTTGATCCTAGGACTTAGGAGGCAGAGGCAGGTGGATCTCTGTGACTGACCTACAAAGCAAGTGGGTTTTGGTGATGCTGGTGATAGTCACTGATTCATGGCTGTGTATGATTCACTTTTGTGGAATATTTGTATACTGTGAAAATATATTATTGTGATTGGTATAGTAAAAAGTTGAACAGCTAATAGCTAGGCATGAGGTATAGGAGGCACTTCAGGAGACTGATGTGGGATTTCCCTCTGTATGCTATGATTACCATTGATAAATAAAGGAACAGTTTGGAGCCTATAGCAGAGCTATAGGATAACAGAGCTAGGCAGGAAAACTAAGATGAATGCTGGAGAAAGAAGGATGGAGAAGGATGTCATGTAGCCCTGCCTGAGACAGATGCTGGTAAGCCATAGCCACATGGTGATACACAGATGAATAGAAATGGGTTAAATTAATATGTAAGAGTTAGCCAATAAGAAGATAGAGCTAATGGGCCAAGCAGTGATTTAATTAATACAGTTTCTGCGTGATTATTTCAGGGCTCAGCAGCCAGGAACAAACAAGCAGCCTCCCTCTAACAGGAGACATAGAGAATTCTGGGAAGAAGAAAAGCAGAGTCGCCAGCCAGACATGGAGGGAGCCCATGAGCAGTATGAAGAGATGAGAAAAGGAGTCGTGAAACAGAATGTAGATTAAAATGAATGGATTAATTTAAGTTATAAGAGCTAGTGGGACAAGCCTAAGCCAAGGCCAAGATTTCATAATTAATAAGTCTTGTGGGAGCTGGTGGTGCAGAGAAAGACTTGTTTTATGTCACATTAATTTTTTCATTGTTATCACCTGTTCACACGGTTTCTTTTCTCTGCTTCTGATGATGTCATTCCTACTGAATACAGAAAAAACATCATAGCCCAATTTGACCTCGTCACAATTATATTTGTGAAACCAATATTTTTAATTAAGGTTCACTTCTAAACTATTGGGAAGTTGAGACTTCCTTTTTGGCAGGATCAAAATCCAGCCCATTTTCTGTAATGTTGGGGGACTCTGTAAAAGAAGGGAACATGAGTCCCTTGGCATATCTTATCTCTTCAAAGTATCCAGAAGGACAGATGCATCCAGAATGCTCCAATATGCAAGATGTGGAGTAAATTTAATATGGATCCATTGACAATGAAGCATTACAAAGGATTTTACAACCTTCACCAATCAAAGGCCAGCAACAGCTGGCTTCTCCCCAGTGCCAAGTCAGCTTTCCTAAACTTTTTATGGCTGGCTTTTCAGTGACTGTTGATGCTTTCAGAATATTAAGCAGTGTTTAGTCACTTTCTCAGGGAGGGCTTCTCATTGTGGTTTCTAAAAATGTGCTGAATGTGTTTTCAGGGAGGAAAAGTGCCCGAGGGCCTTTGGTGGAGCCGGCTGAGCCTTAGAATCACAAACAGATTGCAGGGATTCCTGGTTCTGACTCCAACAGCTAGCAAACATCCCAAACACCAGTTGACTGTTAACTTGGGCACAGTCTCCATCTGATGAAACTTGTACTGGACTCTGCCAGTTCTTTCAAATCCTTAACTATCTGACTGGATTTAGTGGAATGATAAGGGAACCCAATCTTCCCAAACTTGTGGTCTAGAAACCATGGAAGTCCTGCCATGGACTTGGGTGGCCAATAAAAAGACCCTTCTAGAGAACAATGCTCTAAACCAAGGTAGAAACTTTGGGCCTTCCTCACCATCAATCCCCTGGAAGACCTGGTGAGCTCTCACATCTATTATAATTCTACAGGTCATAGCAGGATCTGACCCAGACTCAAATGAAAAGACATACATATTGAATGGATTCTGGGATAGCCTATGGAAAATTAGCAGGACAGAATAAGATGAAGTCCATGGAAGGAAGGAGTGGGAACCTAAAGTGCTCAAGAAAGAGAAAGTTACTATGATCACAACCTCATAGTATGGACAGATCATGGTGTATGGGTCTACGGTCAAGATTCCTACCTTTATGGTAGGTAGGGTCATCTTCCCTCTTACATAAAGCAAATTATAAATAGGAGACAGTTCTTTAAATTTAAGAAAGCTGCTCCCAGAAGCAGAGAGAGGAGGTAATGTTCTGAACAACTAGAAGCATCAGTTCACACAATTGGGCTCACACCTACAGAACCAAGGAGTTGAGACTCACTTGCCATTGCCCAAAGGCAGGTGATGGAGGAGGGTCATCTGTCTATGTGTTACTCTCATTGGTTAATAAAGAAAGTGCCTTGGCTTTTTGATAGGGCAGGATTTAGATAGGTGGAGTAGACAGAACAGAATGTTGGGAGAAAGAAAGCATAGTTGGGCAGCCACCATGGAGCCAGCCGCCAGGTCAGACATGCTGAATCTTTCCTGGTAAGCCAACACCTCATGGTGCTACACAGATTATTAGAAATGGATTAATTAAGATGTGAGAATTAGCCAATAAGAGGCTGAAACTAATGGGCCAGGCAGTATCTAAATGAATACAATTTGTGTATAATTATTTCAGGGCATAAGCTAGCCAGGCGGCCGCGAGCTGGGCAGCAGGAACACAGCCTATCGCCTCATCACTACAGGCAGGTATCACATCCCATTTACCCAAGATAGGACCAAGAGAACTCTATATGGTCAGAAATGCTCTAGATCTGACTCACATGTCAAGCCATGGAAAACGCAAGCCAGATGAAGAAACAACCCAATCTAAGGAGAAAATTTGTATGTGCATGAATTTCTAGTACCTGATATAATCCCAAAGACCAGTGTCCTCTGCTACAACTCCTGCTAAAGACAGACTAGTTCTCTGAGGCTCTCTGGAGTGGACGATTTCTACTCTGAGGGTACTTTCCAACCTCCACATGCCTTGTACAAAGAGGCCCCTGTGAGCTTGCTACATGAGATAGACAGGCATGTATACCCAGGAGCAACCAACAAAGACTAGGATTCCTGGAACAGGTTAATATTCACATTGATTTCATAAGTGCTGATCATAATATCTACTGAGAGGATGGGAAGGGAGACTGGTAGCCAAAGGGACATCTATGAGCTCTGACAATTTGGATGTCACACAGAATGTTCTATAGGCAAAAGAAGGCTTGTTAAAAACTTTGTGTTTACTCAGAAAATTGTAGGAAAACTTTCCAAGGCATGAAAGGTACAAATTATTTTCAAATTAATCAATAATGCGACTATTTTAAACAACGAAGATCAAATTTCTAAATAAGTACTTCCCCAAAATTCACTTACAAAATTGTGGGATAAATAACAAACATAACAATGAATGCAACAGCTGTATCAAGAATGTTAATTTGTTACTTTATATTGAATTCATTCAGATTAATGAAAGGATAAATAACATAGTCTGATATACAATTGTTCAAAAGTGTTTATTGTGTATCTATTGTTTGTTCAGAAAAAGGAATATAATATAATCACAAGAAGAAAGGTCTAACCTCACTCATCAATCTAATAAGTGTAAATTAAAACAGCAGGATATTGCAATTTTGCCTTTCAGATTGGCAATGACTAAAAAGAATTATAAAATATGAGTTTGACAAGATTTGTCAGGAACTGATATTCCCACGATGGTGATAGGACTATAGATTGGCACAACTTCTTTGAAGGTCAATTTGACAAAAGGTCAGAATCTATGAAAATACTTGTACCTTGGAAATTCCACTCCATAGAATTTTTTTCAGTTAATTTACTCATACATACACTCAACAATGCAGCGTCAAGGAGACACACTGTGATTTACTTAGCTTTCTCCAGTACTACTAGTAATTTTTTTGTGATAGTTAATAATAGTTGTAATAACTTGGAGTTCATTTTATTTTCTTATATTCAGCTCTTGAAATACATGGATTTTATTACTTTTAATCATTTTATTCTTATATACATGTATATGTATTCCTCTGTACATTTCTATGAATGGCAGCATGTACACAGACATCAGATGGTAATTTGAGGGGTCAGCCTTCAACGTCTACCTTATTTTGAGTCAGGGTCTCTTTGGTATTTGCCTGTATGTATGCCTGAGCTTCTAGGGATTCATTCTCCTGTCTCCACCTCCTATCTCACCATAGGTAACTGCTATTATAAACACAACATGTAGGCAGAGTTTTTCATTGGAACCACCAGTTAGCTCTGTCCCACTGGTCACTGTCAAGTAACCACACAAAGACTTATAATTAAATACTTGCCCAAAAGCTTAGGCTTGTTACTAACTAGCTCTTACATCTAAATTAACCCATATTGCTTTTTATGTGTGCTCTGCCACATGGTGACCTTTTTTTTTTTTTTTCAGCACAACACATTCACCTTATTTGTCTCAGAGTCTCCTGGCAACTCCTAAGACTCCTCCCTTCTTCCCCATGTTCTCTTTTTGTCTGCCTAACTTCTACCTGTCCAGCTACTGACCAGACAGCTTTTTTTATTAACTAATGAGAGCAATACATATGTTCAAAGATTGTTCCACAGAAAACACATGCAATCAGATGTAACTTCATGTGAGTTCTGAGCATTTGAATTGAAGCCCTCACATTTACATAACAAGGGCTTTACCCACTGAACCATCTCCCCTGTCTAAAATCCATAGATATTTAAAGTTCATTTGTCTGAATAGTTAACTTTTAATAGTTCAACCTGATTAAAGCATAGATATTTGTTGCATGACTTCTAATTCGTCTTATTAATAAAAATACAGAGCCAGATATCAGGGCAAACGCTGAAAGATCAGAAAGAGAAAAGAGCAAACCACAGCCGACACTTACTTTGCTAACTCCTTTGCTGAAAAAGGGGTTGAACTACTGCCTCTTCCTGCCTCTCCACCCAGCCATATCACTTCCTGTCTGTCTGTCCAGATCTCTATGGTTAACGTGGCTAGCTCTGTCCTCTCTTCTTCAGGCAAGCTTAATTTGTTGGAGTACACAAATAAAATATCACCACAGATAACCAAATTAAATACAGTTTGTAGGTATCTCTGCCATTCAGAGGGTGGGCTATCCCAAAGTAGCTAGTTCTTTCCTTGTGAATGAGTGGCATCTATTCTGTTGAAGGCCCAAAGAAACAAAATGAAGGAAAAGGAGAAATTGACCGTTGTCTCTCTTGTTTTTCTTTCTGACATGGATAGTTACATGATCTGTTCCCTACTTCCCAGAACTGCAACTGAGATTACATCTCACCACCATGTCTCTTGGTCCCATAAATTACAGATGATGGAGCTTGAGGCTTTGGAACTGCATTGTCTCAATAGCTGATTGTTGTTATCATTTTGAATATTTTATTTATAAATATGTGTGTATGGTGTTCTTTTCTCTTACTCTCTTTTGTGTGTGTGTGTATGTGTGTGTGTGTGCAGGTACTTACAGTGGTCATAAAAAGGTATCAAATACCTTATCTTTAGGATTACAGGAAATCATAAGCAGCCTGGTATAGGTTCTGAGAACTTATTTCTATTCTGCAAAAGTAGCCAGCACCCTTAACTCCTGTCCTGAGCTACCCTTATCTCTCCAGTATCATGAACCCATTCTTAATAATAAATATATGCAGCATATTGCTTCTCTGGGTAACTTTAACCAACATACCTTGTTTATTTAAAGTTTTAATAAAACCCCCAATAGGCTCTCAGACATAGAATATATCTATAACTTGACAAGGAAGAACAGATCTGTAATCTCAGAACTCGGGACATAAAGGACAAATGAATCAAAGTCAGCCTCAACTTTAGAATGTTCAAGGCTAGTCTGGGCTTTTGGGGACCCAGTCTCCAAAATAAAAGAAAAAAAAAACACATAGTGCATATTGAAGGGGGAATCTTCTTTCCCCCCTCCAATTCAGAAAGTTTTCAATTTTTCTATTTGAGCATCAAAATAAGAGACTTCTGCACTTAGATAAACCCAATACCCGAAAGTCCTAATAGGGAAACATAGGCTTTTCTCTCAGGACAGAAAAGAAACTCCTCCTTTGAGAAAAGAGATTTCTAATCCTTGCTTCCAGAAAATCACACCGCTCTTATAGTGAAAACTTGATTAATAAAATTCCTATAACCAGACTGGTTCAATCTGCTGGGCCTGTTCTTTCTAATAACTATATTTTAGGAGATTAGGAAAATATGACTAACATGATGATTAATCTTCATGGCCAACTTGACTGGACTTAGAAGCACCTAGGAGACTGTCAGGGTGCCCTTCTGGGTGTATGTCTGTGGAGACATTTCCATAGATGACTAAGTGAATGTGACTGGCACCATCCCAGGGGGCTGTGGGCAGGCCCCATTGGAATAAAAGGCCAAGAAGAGAAAGCCCACAGAGCAATGCCATTCCCTTTTTTTCTGCTTCCTGGTTCTTCATGAAATAAACTATTCTCTTCTGCCACACCCTCCTTGGCATAGTGAAATAAATCTTCCGAAATCATCAACTATGTCTTTGCTTATTTGAAGTTTCTCTCAGGCATTTTGGTAGTAGGTTGCTCAGGTGACCAAAGGCCACTTTGGGTCTAGAAAAACAAAATCACTAGAATCCAAAAATGTTTAGAGGATACTGAAAAATTCCAAAACCATCCAACTGAATTTATTCTTGCTCTTCTTCAGGGATGTGGTCAAGAACAGCTCAACCATCCATATTTAATTTCCAAGTTTATAACATTTGTTTGGGGCACTTGAATCTATTCCCAAATTTGTGTCTTGCTGTGAAGAAGACAGGTAGAAAGTTCACATACGCATCTTTCCTTGACATCTGACTACCAACTTGATCTGTTCCATTTCAGTTTGCTGAATCTTCTCAGTGCCTCTCTGCAATAAATGGAGCATGTAATGTAATGTTCATGAATGACTAAGCAACTTTTTGTTGGTAACACTTAGGGAAAGAATTCGAACCGAGATCTTTCTGAATCCTAAGCCTAGAAAGAGACAGGAACCCTAAAGGAGAAATCCATCTCAGAGTTCAGTGTTACACAAACATTAGTAACCAACTTCATGATGTCATGATATCAATGGTGATTCCCCCATCATGTGCTACACAGAAATGACAGTGGCCAGATGAGGGGAACTCACATAGTTAGTAAGCTGAGAGATTATTCTGACGGCCCCCAACCTCTCTCCCTGTCCTCAGTTCCCATTTTATGTCAGGGTGTAGATGGAAATCCATACAAGATTTGTGGAGTCATGACCACTGGGAGACCCACAAACTGGCCACAGGGTGGCATACTAAGTGTAGCATGGTGTCCGAGACTCGCCACACCTAACCTGTCCCACTGCTGTCCTTAACTTGCTCCATGACCTCAGGCATGTTACTTAACATCACTGGGCTTCTGTCTCACCATTTGTAAAATGAAGATAATTGTGCATAGTTAATAGAGCGTGGTGATTAAAGTGAACATGGCAACCTGTGGAGAAGATCAGCTCAGGACCGGATACCCCGTACACATTCAGCTGATATAAAGGCTCCCGTGGGTCGCTGAGAAAATGGGTTCTTTTCTTCCAGAGTTATTTGTTTGCATGTTTTAAGATTGATTCTCACCTGGCAAACCAAACTGACCTTAAATGTGTAACAATCCCCCTGCCACCACCTCCCAAACATTTTGATTACAAGAATATGACACCGTGCTCACTTTAGCTGATGTCTTTAGGTTCCTGTAATCTGATCTCACTGGTGGAAATATGTGAAGCGAGAGTTCACTGGAAACAGAAAACACGAGCACGTAGGGATTTTGCCCAAGGGCAGTCATATTTCAAACTAGGCAGCATACAGCATAAGAAAGTACAAAGCCGCCAGAGGTGGTGGTGCACACCTTTAATCCCAGCATCCAGGAGGCAGAGGCAGATGTATCTCTGTGAGTTCGAAGCCAGTCTGGTCTACAGAGTGACAGGATAGGCTCCAAAGCTACAGAGAAAACTGTCTCAAAAAGCCAAAAAAAACAAAAAAAAACAAAAAAAACAAACCTGTGATATGCCTCACCAAGTTAAAAATAAAAGCCAACTCTTACAAGTTCTTCTCTGATCTCCATACAAGTAGAATGGCATACATGTGCATACATACCCATATGTAAAATAGATAAGGTTGTTATACAAACTATCTATTTTTTAAAAACAACCTAGGTATGGTGCTGAAGAGGTGGTCGAGTCCTTGAAGAAACTTCTTGCTTTTACAAAGAACCCTGATTTAGTTGCCAGAAGCCACATGGTGGCTCACAATCACCTCAGACGCCAGTTACAGGAGCTCTGACACTCTTTCCTGGCCTACATGGGCTCTTTGAACACATGTGGTACATATAAACTCACACAGGCAGACACACATATACACAAACATACATAAAATGATAAAAAGTAAATTGAATGTGTCATCTAATAGAAACCCATTGACCAGTACTTTTGAAGGTTAGAAGTCAGGTCAAAATGCTGGCAGGTCACATTTCTTCTGAAGGTTTAGTAGGGAATTAGACTTCCTTGCCTCTACCATCTCAGCTAGCTACCTGAGCCCCTCAGCTAGCAAATGTATCACTCTTCTGTCTTCCCTGTGTCTCTGTCTCCACATTGCTACATCCTTATAAGAACTCCTGCCATGCTGGAGAAGGATCTCACATTGTTACACTATGACTTCATCTTAAGCAACTGTCTCTATGACTCTACTTTTAAATATGTTGAAGTAGGAGCGGCAGGGCTGCGTCCCCGGCACCCGGCCGCCCGCATGGCTAGTTTATACCCAGAAATAATTACACGGAAACTGTATTCTTTCAAACACTGCCTGGCCCGGCTAGTTCAAGTTTCTTATTGGATAGCTCTTACATATTGTTCTAACCCATTTCTAATATTCTGTGTAGCCCACGAGCTGGCTTACCAGGGAGGATCTTAACCTGCGTCTGTCTGGAGCGGGAGAATCATGGCGACTCTCTCCCTCAGCTTCTTTTTCCCAGCATTCTCTTCTGTTTACTCCGCCTACCTAATTTTCTGTCCTATGAGGGCCGAGGCAGTTTCTTTATTAGTAAGAAACCACTCCCACATCATAAATAAATCAGTGTTCTAAGATAATGGATGTTAAGATTTTAACATGGTTTTTGGGAAGGAGCTCATGTATACTAAACTCTAATAAGATAGATTTTCTTCTCCTCCACGCTCTAAGCTGTGTCTGTCTGGTGAGGTTGTGGCTCTCAGTTCACAAGCACCTAAAATGTACACATTTCTCCCCAACTCTGCAATCTGTGCTGTCAGGGTAACAACCACGCTGGGTGTATCTACACCACAGAAATCTCAAGGAGCCTGTCCTCTGACATTTACCAGCCCACTGCTCCTGTGGGAAGGAAAAGAATTGGAACTTGTAGGTTTCCAGAGCTTGAAATGAGCAGAACGGGAGAAGACTCTCCCTATTTCTACAGAGACCATAGCTCTACTCACACCTCACTGAAAATATGCAAATTTCCCCTGCAGCCTCATGGGAAAGACATGGAAGGCATGGGTGTTTTTTCCTTCATCCTCCCACATTCTCACAACCCATGTGCAATTCTGATGTTACTTAGACCCTGGTATTAATGTTTCAATGGATCTGCATTTCCTGCCTTCTCCCCACCCTCCCACTGCTCAACCACATTTCCACCCAGTATCTCATTTGACTTCTGAAACCATACATCTTGCTTTACAATTCATTGTCTGGGGTGGGACAATCATTTATATTCTGTCAATTATATTTTAAATAAACGCTGATTGGCTGATAGCCAGGCAGGAAGTATAGGAAGAAAAAAACAGAAAGGAAGTAGAGGTGAGGCAATGAGAACAGGGGTATTCTGGGAAGCAGAAAGCTCCCTTGGACAGTCCTGCCCCAGACACTAGAGAGGGAAGGTGTGACCTGCCTCACCCAAAAAGGTACCGGGCCATGTGACTAACATAGATAAGAACAATGGGTTAATATAAGTTATAAGAGCTAATAAGAAGCCTGAGCTAATGGGCCAATCAGTTTATACCTAATGTAGACTCTGTGTGATTTTCGTTGGGGCCTAACAACTATGGGAACGGGACAGGACAGAAACCCCAACAAGCAGGCCCTCATGTTACACCTGTCGAGAACCTGAGAAAGACTTCTGATTCTTCTGTATGACAATTAAGACTTTAGACACGTTATTTGGTCTAGGTCTGAGTAGGAACATTTCTGTAAACAAATCCTGTTACCTCAGACGCTGGTAAGTAAATGGCTCAAGTTTTGAGTCAGTCAGATTTTCTCACCCACCAGTCACTGTGGTTGATGATAAAGAAAGATGTCAACCTAAAAGAAACCAACCAGTTTTTTTTAATGTACTGAAATAATAGAAAACATCATTTCTATTTCAAGTCATCAGGTTGAAGACAAATAATTCCACACTTCTCTGTATTCCTCACTAAGAAGGACACCCTTGTTCTTCTGGAATTCCTCATTCTATCTTTACAAAAAGGGAAAAATGTGGTAGCTGCCTGAACTCTGCTGAGAGTAAGACAAGAATTCCAACACAGAAGCACAAGTACACCTTGAACTTTTGTTTGGGTCCAGATGCTCTGGGACCATCTCCATTCTTTCCCACACAAATTGACCCATATTTCAGCTAAACCATCTCAAATTGGGTTTCTTTGATGTGAAAGAAACCTCATCAGTGCTCAACTTCCTTAGCGATCAGGGAAATGCAAATCAAGACAACTTTAAGATACCATCTTACACCTGTCAGAATGGCTAAAATCAAAAACACCAAAGATAGCCTATGCTGGAGAGGTTGTGGAGAAAGGGGTACACTTATCCATTGCTGGTGGGAATGCAAACTTGTACAACCACTCTGGAAAGCAGTGTGGCGGTTTCTCAGAAAATTTGGGATCAACCTACCCATGGACCCAGCAATACCACTCTTGGGAATATACCCAAGAGAGGCCTTATCATGCAACAAAAATATATGCTCTACTATGTTCATAGCAGCATTGTTTGTAATAGCCAGAACCTGGAAACAACCTAGATGCCCTGCAATTGAAGAATGGATGAAGAAAGTATGGAATATATACATATTAGAGTACTACTCAGCAGTAAAAAACAAGGACTTCTTGAAGTTTGCAGGCAAATGGATGGAAATAGAAAACACTATCCTGAGTGAGGTAAGCCAGACCCAAAAAGAGGAACATGGGATGTACTCACTCATATTTGGTTTCTAGCCATAAATAAAGGACATTGAGCCTATAATTAGGGTTCTTAGAGAAGCTAAATAAGAAGGAGAACCCAAAGAAAAACATATAGGCATCCTCCTGAATATTAACGTTCATCAGGCGATGAAAGAAGACAGAGACAGAGACCCACATTGGAGCACCGGACTGAAATCTCAAGGTCCAAATCAGGAGCAGAAGGAGAGCGAACATGAGCAAGGAACTCAGGACCGCGAGGGGGGCACCCACACACTGAGACAATGGAGATGCTCTATCGGGAACTCACCAAGGCCAGCTGACCTGGGTCTGAAAAAGCCTGGGTTAAAACAGGTCTCACTGAACATAACGGACAATGAGGACTACTGAGACATCAAGAATAATGGCAATGGGTTTTTGATCCTAATGCATGTAATGGCTTTGTGGGAGCCTAGGCTGTTTGGATGCTCACCTTACGAGACCTGGACGGAGGAGGGTTTTCCTTGGACTTCCCACGGGACGGAGAGCCCTGATTGCTCTTTGGGCTGACGAGGGAGGGGGACTTGATTGGGGGAGGGGGAGGGGAAGGGGAGGCGGAGGTGGGGAAGAGACAGAAATATTTAATAAATAAATAAATAAATAATAAAATAAAATAAAAAAAGAAAGAAACCTCATCAGCAGGACAACCCTTGACATCCAGCCTCAGCTTGTCTGCTCAATCATGCCCACTTCCCTCCCTAGACTGTGTGATCAGTCACACTGTCAGTGGGCAAGATACTGTTGTGTCTTTCATACTTTCTGTGCTTTGCAGAATGTCATGTCTCCTCTGGGGATCTCTCTGGCCATAAAGTGAGTGTTTACTCCTCCCTTCTCTAGAGGAGACTCTGAACTTGGTCCAGTGAGAGGCCACAGAGGAGAATGTTACCATGTAAGGTAGGTATAACATGTAAGGTATAACAGCAGAGTGTTATATAAAAGACAGACTTAGTCCCATCTGAGAGCAATGGAAAAAGAGGAATCTTACAATACCAAAAGGACTCAATTCTGAAAGAATAGTAGTTGGCCAGAAGAGAGGACAGGAAGTAGAAGAATAGAAGGTAGCAAAAAGAAAAAAAATACCCTAAAAGGACAAAGAAGAAAGAATTGTCTAGAGATCTCATTGATAGAACAGAGCTTGAAGATTAGGATTTGAGCTAGAGAAATTGAAAAGGGAAAGTATGAATCACCAGGATGCCAAAAGGCTATAGGTTATCGGTGTCCAACCAACCAAGGAAGCAAATCATCATGAATACACATACACTATGCATATATATGTATGTGAGATACATGTGTACCAAATTAACAGTTGTACAAATTTACAAAGTATATCATGATAATTGGATAAATTCATCAAATGCATAATTATCAGATTAAAGTAACTAATATTTCCACTTCCTTCAATCATTTTTTATTGAGAGTACATAAACTTCTCCTGTCACTCTTTAGAGCTCATTTGACTTGTAAAATGCAGTCATTCCACCATGCAATAGAATGCTCCCATGCATGAATGAGAGCATGGACTATTTGACTACCTGTGCTTAGTTCATTTAACTTTAACCTAAAATACCTTGAATCAAAAGAGCACAATGACCTGAACATGAGCTTTGGGATCAAATAAGCCTAAGCAATCATACCCTTGGTTCCTCGGAAAGGATTCAAAGGTAAATACCTGCATGAACATTGTTCATTATGAATCCCAGGAAGTAAGAGGGAGGGAAAAGAAGAAGATAAATAGTAAAGGAGGATGGTCAGTAGGAAGTATAGCTCCTGTTTTACATACAGACTGAATTAAATTGTTCATTCACCAACTATAATAAATTTTTGCTCTCTACTTCTTTACCAGCATTTGTTGTTTTTGTTTCCTTGATTTTTAATTTTTCTAACTAGATGAGATGCTGTCTCACTGTATCTTTTATTTGCTGTCTTTCTATCATTGTGATAGAATACCATGACCCAAAACTTCTTGAAGAAGAGAGTGTTTTTTCAGCTTACAGTTCCATGATACAGTCTATCACTGAGGAAAGTCAGGAACTCCAGGCAGTAACCTGGAAGCAAAAACTGAAGCAGAGTACATGGAAGAGTGTTCCTTGCTCAGCTGGCTTTCTTATACACTCCAATACCACCAATCCAAGGGTAGCATTGTACACAGTGAGCTGTGTTCTTCCACATTAATTATCAAGTAGATGCACCCACAATCTTGCCCATGGGTCAATCTTGTGGAGATATTTTCTCAATTTAAGTTCCCTCTTCCCAAATGACTCTAGCTATGTCAAGTTGACATTAAACTAGCCAGCATATTTACATATCCCTGATAATGAGCAAAAATGAGCCTTTTCATACATCTATTGGCCTTTTTAAGACTTCTTTTGAGAAAAGTCACTTAGAATATTTTCTTATTTTAACTGGATTCTTAATGTATTTTATGTTGCTAGTTGAA
The DNA here is from genome assembly GCF_014885135.2 of Alexandromys fortis. Taxonomy (NCBI): domain Eukaryota; kingdom Metazoa; phylum Chordata; class Mammalia; order Rodentia; family Cricetidae; genus Alexandromys; species Alexandromys fortis. The sequence goes on from NW_026067949.1 coordinate 3,823,353, forward strand.
TGCTTAATGTATTCTTAACAGCTAAATATAGATCTACTTCTTGATCTTTTAATCCCACTATTAGGTATGAATCTAAAGGAAATAAAATCAGCACACTGAAGAGATATCACCACTCCACGTTCATTTTAGCACTATCAAAACAATCAAGACATGAAACATCCTAGATGACCATCAATGAATGGATAAAGAAAATGTAATACATATATAGAATGATGAACTTCTTTCACAGCAGAATGGATGGGAGTAAATGATATTATATTAAGGGAACTACATATAAAGATAAATATCTCATCCTACTTATTTATGGAAACTAAAACACTGTTCTCGGTGCAGTAGAGAACATCCAATGGCTCCAAAGGTTGTGAGGAGTGAAGATGAGGATAGAAGTGGGTCCAGAAAAATACAACTGGACGGGAGAAAATATTCTCTTGTTCTATAGCATAATAGTAGTGTGACCATAGCAATAATAATGTATTATATTCTTCCAAAGAGCAAGATAAATCTTGAATATTCTCAAAACATACACAATAAATGTATTAGGTGGAATATATAGTAATTGACCCCTTTTCTCACTACACATTGTGTGTGAGTGTGTCACTCTTCTCCAGAACTATGTACAACAATTAATAAATGAATCTGAAGAGAAAACGAGGCTGAAGTTGTGGCTCACAGTGGTTGCCTGACATCCACAAAGCCCCGAGTTCTACCAGTAGCACTGGAAATACAAGTTTGTCCTGTTCTTCAAGAAAATGTATAAAACACCTCTCTTAACATTCCAGGGAGTGAATAGTGAAGAATCAGCTCACATTCCCTCTGGTCAGTTTTTCCTCCTAGGGCACTAGTCCTCCAGTTGTCTGGACTGCTGGGCCTAGGCAACCAACTGGGTGTACCATGGTGTTAGAATCACGGGAAGGAGGCACACCAAAACATGCTATGGAACATTCAGAAAGGAATGCTGTAAAATGACAGCTGCCTCAGCTGGTTGCTACAGCAACACCCAAAACTTGAGCTATATGTGACTAACGGGACCTTAAGATGCACACAGTTTAATGTGGACTTCACTATCACTCATGGGCTGTCATTTCTTCTGGGCACCTCAGTTTCCTATGAAAAGTTGGAATAGTGATTTATGTCACTTCTGAGAAAATGTCAGTGATTAGGAGTATGCCTGCTGTACAGAAACCCCTCAGTCCTTGGCAGCTTTTATTGTTATGGTCATCAACCATGACAATGGTACTGAATTACTGTCTGTCAGTTCCTGCTTTGAGTCATTGTTTTTTGCCTATTATTATTATAGAGTAGTTCATTATGAAAAAATTACGGGTAACATGTTTTAAAATAACATGTAGCCTTTTATTTATTGATTTACTGCAGCACTGTTCACACTATCCAGGAAACAATCTAAGTGCCCACTAGCTAATGAAAGATAAAGACAGTGAAGGATGTACCTGTACACCATGTTATACCCTTCAACTATAAAAGAGACTAAAATTGCATGACTTGTGATAACCTTGATGGATGCGGAGACCATTGTGCTAAGTAAAATGAGTCAGGTACAGAAAAAAAAATCACAGGTTGTATGATCTTACACAAGTGTGGAGTCTAAAATAGTAACTTCATTTTTAAAAAATTTTCACTTCATTTTCTATTTCTATAACTTTCAAAGCAAACATGGCTTTCTACTAGAAGGTAATATAGTTTTATTTTAGATATAGTTATGTTTTAAAAGTAATAAGTTAAAACACATTATGCATAGTAGTGCAGATGGTATATGAATATAAAGAAATAAGCACACTGTATGGCTCATTATAAAGTAATCACTAAGATGAATGTCATCAAACTTTTGAAGGTTGAATGAGAATAAGTTTGATATCATCTGCCTCTTTTAGCAAAGTCCGACAAAACATAATAAGGTCAAATAATACATAGCCACTGTAAAAAAAAATCACAGAAAGTAGTTTTGTTTTGCCCCACCCTGTCACCTAGACTTCTCACATGTCCATAATTGAAAGTCTTGACAAATGACAGCTGAACCTACATCCATCATCATGAACTGCAATGTTAGAATCAGATAAAGTGTCTGTTAAAGTGGGAGTAAGAGTACTACATATCAAACAATCCTTCTAGTTTCAGATAGCCATAAAAGTAGAGGGAGAGGAATAGTAAACTCACAGGCATTTGCAAGTAAAGCCAAGAAGCCTGGTGATTAAACTATCTGTGGGTTAATAAATGTCTGCTCCATTAAGCTTCTAGCTTAGGAGTAATTTAGGTTAATCTCTCCTCACCTTCAAGAAAAAGATGAGTCATAGAGAGAGGCAGAAGTGAGACTACTTGGAAATCAGAGCATCAGTGTAAGAGTAGATGGCTAATGAGTTGTTTTGAGGTCCTGGACAAGCATCTTCCAAAGGAAATTAGAAGGGTTACTGATGGAGGTGGGTCTTGTAATAATAAAGAAACTGCCTCGGCCCTCATAGGACAGAAAATTAGGTAGGCGGAGTAGACAGAAGAGGATGCTGGGAAAAAGAAGCTTAGTCGAGGAGTCACCATGATGCTCCCGCTCCAGACAGACACAGGTTAAGATCCTCCCTGGTAAGCCAGCTCGTGGGCTACACAGAATATTAGAAATGGGTTAGAACAATATGTAAGAGCTAGCCAATAAGAAACTAAAACTAGCCGGGCCAGGCAGTGTTTAAAAGAATACAGTTTCCGTGTAATTATTTCTGGGCATAAGCTAGCCATGCGGGCGGCCGGGTGCCGGGGACGCAGCCCTGCCGCTCCTATTTCAACAGGTTACAATAGGACACACAAGGACTAAGCTAGCGACCTAGGCCAGAGCAGGCCTGAGGCAGCATACTCCATAAGAGCAGGACTGAGCCAGTGATCTGGGCTGGAGTGGGTATGGAATGGTGAACTCCATGGGAGCAGGAGCAGATCCAGACCAGGGACATTTGCAGATGCAGGACTGGGTCAGTGACATAGGCCAGAGCAGGCCTGAATCAGTGAACTTTGCAGGAGCAGGTACAGGGGAGCAACTGCTGAGAAAGTGGGCCAGAGCCAGAGACCTCTGCAGGTCTGGACTTGAGTCTGGGACGTCCAAGGGTTTAGGCAGGAGCCAGAAACCTCTGCAGGTCTGGGAGTGAGTCTGGGACCTCTGAAGGAGTAGGCCTGAGCTAGTTCCTTGGCGGGTCCTGGCACACCCAAGTTTGGGACCTTTGAGGGAGTATATTGGAGCCAGAGAACTTTGCAGGACCAAGCCCAAGCCAGAGACCTCTGTAGGAGTATATCCTGACAAGGACATTTACAGAAACAGGTCTGAGCCAGAAACCTAGGCTAGAGCAGTCATGAGACAGTGAACTCCACGGGAGTAGAACAAACCCTGGGAGCACTGAGTTACCTCCAGGAACACGGAGTGACTAACAGGATGACTGGAACTGTGGCACTGACTGCACCATGAGGAACAACCATCTGAGCCTTGGATCCACTGGCACCTGGAAGATTAATCACCAGAGTTAGACAGCCCCAACTACACCAATTAGAGGAAAAGATGAGTAGACAAGATAAGAACACACATAACACCACAAAGAACAATACAACACAATTAAAATCTAGTGACCCTACAACAGCAAGACCTGAACAACCAAATACAGATGAAGCAGAAAAAAAAATGATCTAAAAAATAAGTTCAGGAGAATGTTTGAGACTCTTAAAGAGGAAACTAGAAATTCACTCAAAGAAATGAAGGAAAAGACAAACAAAAAATTGGAAGACATTAACAAATTTCTTAAAGAAAACCAAGAAAAAACAATCAAACAGATGAAAGAAACTATTAAAGACTTGAAAACTGAAATAAAGACAATAAAGAAAACACAAACCAAGGGGATTATAGAAATCATGAGAAAATGATCAGGAACCACAAATGCAAACATAAATAGCAGAATACATACAGAGTAAAGAAAGAACATTAAGAGCTGCAAAGGAAAAAAGGCCAAGTAACATATAAAGGCAGACCTATCAGAATTATACCTGACATCTCAATAGAGACAATGGAAGTCAGAGTGTACTTGTTAGGCATTACGCAGAGATTTAGAGACCATGGATGCCAGCCCAGACTACTATACCCAGCAAAACTTTCAATCACCATAGAAGGACAAAAAAAAGATATTCCATGATAAAACCATATTTAACCAATACCTAGCCACAAACCCAGCCTTACACAAAGTATTAGAAGGAAAACTTCAACCCAGGAAGTTTGGCTGCATAACAAAAACACAGACAATTGATTATCTCACAATAGCAAGTAAGCAAGGGAAAATAGCAAAAAAGAAGGGGAAAACACACAAATTAAAATCACCAACAATGAAAACTAAATTAACAGGAGATAGCAATCATTGGACATTAATATCCCTTAATAGAAATGGACTCAACTCAACTATAAAAAGGGACAGGCTAACAGATTGGATACATAAACAGAAGCCATTCTTTTGCTGCATGTAAGAAACACACCTCAACCTCAAAGACAGAGTTGCCTCAGAGTAAAGGGTTGGGAAAAAAATTTCCAATCAAATGGACCTAAGAAACAAACTGGTGTAGCTACCCAAATAGCTAACAAAATAGACTTCAAACTAAAATCAATCAAAAGAGACAAAGAAGGGCATTTTGTATTAGTCACAGGAAAAATCTTACAAAAGGAAATCTCAATTCTGAACATTTATGCCCCAAATATAAGGGCACCCTCATATGTAAAAGCTTTAGAATCACTTCCAAAGCTTAAATCATACATTAAACTCCACAAACTAATAATGGGAGACTTCAACACTCTACTCTCACCCCTGGACAGGTCAGTCAGACAAAAAAAATAACAGAGAAATAAGGGAACTAACAAATGTTATGACTCAAATGGAATTAACAGACATATATAGACTATTCCATCCAAACAGAAAAGAATATACCTTCTTCTTAGCACCTCATGGAGCCTTCTCAAAAATGGACTGCATACTGGGTAACAAAACAAACCTCAACAGATACAAAAAAGGGGGTCTGTTTATACGCTAGCTACTGCAAGGCCTTTACTTGAGCTTGCCTATATTGGACTTCATGGTCTGAATCGATGAAGATGAGGAAACATCTAGAAGACTGAGCTACAACACATGGGAAGGGTACACAAGGATTTTAACATTGTAATAAAGAATCGGAATGTCAAGCAAGCACTCAACTTTGTCTATCTGGGAGGAAACCTCACTACAAAGAAAAGAACTATTTCAGACATCAGAGGCAGATAGGGATAGTAAGAGCTGCATTCCAGGCACTAGTAAAGGTTTGGTCAGTAAGAGACACACAACAACAACAACATTACAAGTATATGAGACACTTGTCTTGAGCTGTCTTCTTTACAACTCTGAAAACTGGACAATGAAACGCTCGTCAGAACAGCAGCTTTGAAACGACATGTCTCAGGAGGATTCTAGGCTTCGCTCAAAGAGATATACGGCATGACAGTGACATTAAGAAACATCTCCATCTACAGAAGGAAGTGAACTACAAGATATGGTAACAGTGCTTGAGATACTTCAGCCATGTTATGAGAATGAATGACGAAGAAAGCACTGCTTGGAGGAGTACATAGGATAAGACAAAGAAGGCCCAAAAATGGTGGTTAGACAGCATAAATGAAGACTGTGGAACCTTGTTTATGATGATAACACAAGGGTCTAGGACTGCCCAGTATAGGAACAACTGGAGAACCGCCATATATGGGATACCGTGCATGGTTTAGCATTGCCGGGATATAAATGATGAATGACTGAAAGACTCAGCACTCCGTAGGCAACTCTGGGCTGTGCTGAAGAATAGGCTCTGAGGGATTCTGCCCACAAGGCTCATGTACTGTGATACCCTTCCTTAAACCCATATTAGCTGAAGACTACAGTCCCCAGGTAGTTCCTGGATACCTTACCCTTTTGGCACTTCTGGTGTTCCTAAATGTGATACAGAAAAAAAAAAATCAGACAGAAATTGTCCTTACAGTAAGATACTGTGGGTACATCCTGGTGGGATGCTGTTGGGATATGAGCTAATAGAGGACCCACTGCATCTACAGGAAAGAAGTGGTACTTATTTGTCTCTTTACATCATGACTATATGTGCACACACGCATGCCTAGAAACATAGACACACACAACACAGACACACACATACATGCATGTATATAAACATACAGGCTTAGCATTTTATAGTCGACAAGCATTCTTTAATAAGATATATTTTATAATTTATGTGTATGGGTCTTCTGCCTACATGTGTGTCTGTGCACTGTGTGAGTACAGTGCCTTCAGAGGCCAGAAGAAGTCAGATCCTTTGGAACTGGAGTTACAGTTGTGGGCCTTCATGTGGGTGCTAGAATCAAACCTAAGTCCTCTGAAGCAGCAGCCTGTGTCTTAACCACTGATCTATCTCTCCAGTTATGACATAAGCATCCTTTATCAGAGAATTTAGCTAACTGCTTATAGGCTGTCTCTTCTTTAAAAGAACAAAGCAGAATCTTCTGAAACCACGAGCTTTTGAAGACTATAATTCCTCTTTAGATATGTAATTGAACAGAAAAGATTCTTCAACAGCAAGAAAAAAAACATCATGAAATGCAACTAGGTTGAGATTTCCAGGTTGAAATTATTTTCATGTTAATTAAAGTGTGTGTATGTACATGTTTAAATATTAGATTATTTTAAGAGAGTTCCTTGGCAACTGGGCTATGTTGGTACCTTCGGCACATTCCTGAAATTTCCACTCCGTGTCTGCATACTATCACAAAACTTGAGCACCACGAGGAGAAGGGAGACCTTGTTTACTTGAGGATCAGTGGTACCAGCATCTGGAGAAATGAGACACAAAGTAGGAAAACCATATGATGCTAGCTTGTTGGGTGGATGACAGATGGGTGGGTCGTGGATAGATAAGTTCTGTTTGAAGAGAGAGAAATTCCAGGACATGTCAACAGCTTCAAAAGCAAATTATACTCCAAACCTAGTCATAGCTGTTGGCCAAGGGTGGTTATTAAAGCTTCAGAGAATGTGATGGGTGTCTTGACTGTCAGGTGGAGAAGCACAGTACAATTTAACCAAGCTCTGCTCTAAGGTTAAACTCTATGAAGCCTCTTGCATCATAGCCTCTCAAGGTAGTCTTGTCAACTCAGTGTGCAAAAGACACAGGGTGGTCTCAGAAGCTGTCAGTGGCTTTGGGTATTGTCACAAATAATTCATTTCTTCTGCTTGGGCTTTTGCTGGTGAAAAAAGAAGGATAATTGGGTCCTCCTGGCAACCCACATCAGCTAGGAGCTTCCTGCTAAGATGCTTCTACCTCCCTTCCATCCTTGCCCAGTGCCAAGGCCAAAGGGAGACTATGTGGAAGCTCATGCCTGCTGTTGCTACCCTGTCATGGTTGTTTTCCCAGTGTAGGATCCTATGCCAGCTACTTCAAAAGGTTTAGAAGTCACTGCTAATTTCAAAGCTGGAATAAGTTTGACAGTGCTGAGCTTCCCAGCTGGTTTTTCCGGGCAGCCAGCCTTACCAGTGCCTTCCCAACCTGCTTTCTCTTACTGCTTGAAGTTTGCAAAACATGGACTTTTAAAACACCCAAACAGAACAGAACGTGTTTCTAAAACAAAGAAAGCACATAGATATAAACATGTTCTCTGTTTCAGACATATTTATTGCTAATGTATGTTTGCAAGTCGGGGCTTGGGAGTCAGTGGGTCCAAGGTTCAAAGTTTAAGTCTTCTATGTGTTAATTGAATAATCTTAGGAAAACTCCTTGTCTTTCTCTATAAATAAGAGATAAAAGTGCTCCCTTTGAAAGAGCCAGGGAAGTACAGAGGAAGAAACCTCGTTTGACCTTTGGGTCATACGTGAAGTCAAAGCCTGGCTCTCGCACTTTTCAATTAATGATTGTAGACTTAATCAATTCGCTGAACTTTCCAGAGACTCAGCCTATTTTTCTGTTAGTGGAAATGATAAGACATTTCTCATAGTATAGTAGATATAGGGATTATACCTTTTAATATATATGAATTCCAACATGTGGTACGAAGTAAATGTTTGAGAAAGTGATCACTTAGGGAAATAAAAATGAAATGCAAAACATGAAGTAATGGCTGCCTTTAGCAGTGCATATAGCAAGTATCAGCTACGGTAGAACGGCTTTCATGAACACGTCTGTGTCAATGGCTGGTTCATAGTCAGTCACCCCGCAGTTCAATGATTGTCTTTATTGTATTGCAATGGTTTTTATCGCCGTAAACATTTTATAAATGTTTAATGCTATGTTTAAAACAGTAACAGTAAAGCATGGTCCATAAATCCACAGTTCAGCTAGGGCCTGGGAGGTCTAACCAGAGGTAGCTTCAGTACAGAGATACTGCTGCACCCTAAAGTCTCCCATTCTTAGGAGGCAAGCTCCAGCTTATTCAAGCTGAGGTCGGCAAAATCTCAAAAGAGAGCGAGGAAAGGTCCAGAGCTGGCACTTCACAGCTACTGCTACATCTGTGGCCAAATAACATCACTAAGCCTGCTAGGTATACAGCAGGCTTATACCTATATACATCAATGAAAGGTAAAACTAGCTATATGACAAAGGACATGATCACAGTGTGGGCAGGAGAGAAACATGAGCATTATTACAGCTCTGAAGTAAATTTTAATCAATCCCTTTGTAATGTGATATATTCTTTCACAATTTCATATATATATACACATATATATACACATGTATAATGAACTTAGACCATATCTACTAATTCCCTTCCTCATTCCAACAAACCCCTTCTTTCAACAAATTTCCCTCCTACCTTAAATCTCTTTTTGTTTATTTGTACAGAGGATTGCATGTAATTAGTGTCCCCAGCATAAGCCTGGGAGAAGAACTATTTACTTTAACAGGACAACTTACCGGTAGCTACACCACTGAGAAATATGGCTTCACTTCCCCCAGAAAACATCTTTCCTTAGAGAAGAGCAGGGCCTAAGCCACTCTTCCACATAGAATGGAATTATGATAGGCACAGTCTTTTGCAGCTCTTGTACAAGTAGCCACTGCTTCTATGAGTTTATGGGGGCAACAGTAATGTCATAACCAGAAGACAGCATGTCAAGACACCTGTTGCCATCCTCAAGCTCTCACACTCTTTCTGCTTACTCTTCCCTGAGCCTTGGGATTGTGGGGATGTGTGATATACTCTTCCATGACATTGCCTGAGCCTTGGAATAGTGGGGATGTATTATATCCTCTTCCATGACATTCCCAGAGCCTTGGGATGGTGGGGTGTGTGTGATACAAATGCTCCCTTTAGTCCTGAGCACTCACAGTTGCCTAATCTCATCACTTGGTTTTAAATCTCTGTATTAACTGTTACTCACTAAACCTTCTCTGACTCAGGCTGAGAGCAGTTCTACTAATAGAAATAAACATGACTATTTAGATGGCAATGTGACATCTTGTCCTATACCAAAACAATGTATTGAATTCCCCCTTAGGGTTTATGACTTCCCAAGAAATAAGATTTTGATGGGTGTACAGTAACAAGGATGAATTTTTCCTATAGAAGGACTCAAATCTAACAAAGAAATGATGGTCACTCACAAAAGAGAGATACTATCATTTCAGTAGTGGATACATTTTGCCTACCAGGTTAGTATTGCAACTTAAAGGGTTCACAGTGGTGAGACTACTGATGACTTTTCTCTCTACAGCACCCTCTATAGAATTTTCTAGAACTATAAAGTAAGCCAGCAGGGAGCAAGCTTCCAACTCAATTACAATTCAATTTCTCTATACCATGCAACCAAGGCATATGGTGTTTTCAGCAATGTCGTCTAACCATCTTATTCTGGAGGAGAGCAAGGGGCAATGCAGTAACCCATCTTGTTTCAGGAGCCTCTGGGCTCTCTGTCACTGACAGCCTAAGGAAGTGTCCCACACAACTTGCCTCTGGAAGTTTTGTTTAACAAACTCTAACTTGTAAAAGTGACACCATGTACATCTCAACTCAAACTGGTTATTTGTTTTGCTTATTTATTTGTTTGTTTTTTTACAAGTTGTTTACAAAATTCCATATACCATTTTTATACATCTTTAGTTTTGGTTAACTAACCATTCCCACCCCTCAATTCTGTATTTTCCCCATCCCCATCTCCACTTAAATTTTTCCACTGTCAATATTCCCTTCCTCTATTTTCATATCCAGTGTGATTCATCAGCATCTTTTGGATGAGTTCCTCATGACAACTCAGACATGTCATTTTCATGCTCAGGCTCAGCAACAGTCTTTTTGCCTTAGGAAGTAGGAACTTTTGAACTTTTCAGTTTGAGAAGTTTGCCAATTGGATAATATCTCTCTTGTGTTCTTGGAAGAACTCAGCCAGCACTGTGTTACTCAGTAGACAACCACCAGCTGATTTGTCAGGGAAAGTGTTGCATGGCAGGGCTATGTGTGTCACTGCAGCAAACTGGGTGGACAGAGAACAGGATGCAGTTCCTATCACCACTTTATGACAACCCATCAGATCAATGAGCTCAGGCTTCAGAATATGTTGCGGCTCCCATGAAGGGAGAGCCAGTGTCTTTGGAGATGCGAGTGCTTTCCATCTTAGTCTTAGGTGAGGCATATCTAAGCTTGCTCATGGAAGAGGGGTTTTGTTTTACTTTTCTTAATAACATGGCCTCCTTTATCAGGCTTTAAAAGATTGTTAAGGGCCGTGGAAGATATTTTGGTGGGTAGAGTGCTTACTGTGTATGCAAGTGAACCTGAGCTCAATCCCTAGCAGTTACATGAAAATCTGGCCTGTGTGCTTAAAACCCAAACACTAGTCAGAATACTTCCTGAGGCTTGTAGGCCAGTCTACGTAGTACGACCAGTGAGCACCAGGCCCCAAGAAAATGCTATCTCAAAAGAAAAATTGGCATACTGCTTATGAGAAATGTCATCCAAAGTTGGGCTCTAGTTTTGCCATACAAATATGTACCAATGCGCACAATCATATATGCAGGTACACAGGGAGAGAATGAATAGTATAGGGTGTGGAATAAGAGTTTGTGTGAATTCTGGTTGTGATGTTTTCTCTCTGTGACCTTGCTTATCAATCCTGGCTTTCATTTTCCCGGCTCTTCTATCAAGAAGTAAGAAAGACTGGACACATCCCACGTGGAAATCTTGCAAGTGGAGGGTGATGCACACATTGATTACACATCATCAATATGCAAGCATGACTGTAACATGAGAGACTGCTTGTTGGGATTTCTGTCCTGCCCAATTCCCACAGTCATTAGGTCCCAAAGAAAATCATACAGAGATCTCCATAAGATTATAAACTGATTGGACCATTAGCTCAGGCTTCTTATTAACTCTTGTACCTTATTTAACCCATTATTTTTATCTATATTAGCCACATGGCTCAGTACCTTTTTCAGCAGGGCAGGTCACTTCTTCGGTGGTCTAGGCAGGACTGCAGAAAGAAGTTCCCTTTTCCCAGAATACTCCTGTTCTCACTGCCCCACCTCTACTTCCCCTGTCTGCTTGTCCCACCTATACTTCCTGCCTGGTCAATCATCATTTACTTAAACATGATTGACAGAATACAGATAGTTCTCCTGCACCACGTGACCAAGGGAATCTCATAGTGAGGTCTTTTAATAATGAATTTCGTGTTCCTTCTTTCAGAGACATAGCCTCATTCCAGACAGGACCTTCTAGACCACTTTTCTGTATTGCCATGATGAGCAATTACTTTTTTGGTATAAGTTCCCTCTTGAATTATAAATTTTCTTTGCTATAATTCTTAGAAGCTTACTGGATATGTATCATATACCATATACAAGGCTAGGAAATGCCCTGTACATGGAAAGACCACATGGGTGGTATCTGTCCTATGTTATGTTGACATCATGAACTTAATAGTCTTATGACACTAAAATAAAGATACTGCATAGACAGAATGAGTTAAATGGATATAATAGATGCTTATTTTAAACAAAAGTTTATTATCCTTCTGCACTAAGTTTCAAGACAGGATGTGGGCTTATGGTTTGACTTTACTCCAAAGTCTTTCAAGAACCCTAACTTCTGTAGAATGAGCCCTTGTAGAACTCAGCAGAAAGTCACTTGTGTTTGCAATCATGCAGTCACTCTGTGTGACTTCATTCTCAAGATCTATCTAGGGTGACATAGCCCTAGTCACTGTAGCTGCATTCCAGCCAGGAAGAGGAGGAAAGGACAAAGGACAAATTCCGTGTGCTTTAAAAAATGTATTTACACAGGGGTTTATGCCACATTAGCATGAACATGATCAGACACATGTCAACAGCTGAAAATATAGTTGTAAAATGTCTTCTGTACTCTGGCTACCATGTCCCAGATTCTAAGAGGAAGAAGAGAGTTGATATTAAGAAAAACTAATAGTTTATTGAATTGTTGTTAAACCATTCCATAGAGTAAGAATCAGTTCTGGAGGGATTTCAGTGCTTCTTAGCTCACCTAGATCTGAGTCCCAGATTGTGAGGTTTATTTATCCTTACTCCATTCTATGAAAAGCATTGTCATGTCTTTAATATGTGGAATCACACAGTCTGATTCTAAAATTGACTGGTCCTAGACTCAGCACCTGTCTTTCCCATTGCTCTATAGCAAAATCGTATTAGTCACTTTTCAAGACTGTGACCAAATACCTAATAAGCTTTCCTTCAAGGCAAATGATTGCTTTGGGTTCATGAATTTCATATTCTCACTTCAAAGTCAGATGCCTTTATCTCACAGTTGGCAGGAGAGAGACAATGAAAGGAAAATCCAGGGATAAGGTAAACCTTTCAAAGGTATGTCCCTAGTGACCTAGCTAGGTTCTGTAGCCAGGCCCCACTGCCCATAGCTTCCATTGCCACCTGGAAATCCATTCAATTGGCCATTCTTTAATGGATCAATGTATTGATTCGGTTAGAATCCTCATGATCTAATCACCTCTCGATGACTGATGACTGCATCTATGGGGGGAAAGGAATCAACCCATTAACATAAGTGTGAATATTACCTAGGTAAACTATAGCATAGAGTTTAAACTTAAGGGATATAATTCTACTTTCAGAAACTCAACATTTCTGGAATAAACAAAAAAAATCACCAAAATATTTCCTTGTTTTCCTCATCTTTAAAAATGAATATAATAATACCTACTACAGTTTAAGATCAGCAGCTTTAATATATAAAATAGCAATACTCAGAAACCATAGAGATAAGGAATAAACAGAGACAATGCATAGTGTTTCCATATAAGACATTGGTTGCATTATTTTATGTAAACGTATCACCACAGAGGGCATTTATTTCTGCTCAGGTCACTCTTTAAAGGTTTTATGCAAACAATGATTCTTGCATTTAGTTGACAAACAGATTAGAGAGGAAAGTACTCTAGAGAGGGATCAACCATTGTATAGGGACAGGACATGCTCTCTGGGGAAGGTTGAAGAATAAAAGAAGAACAAACTCCATGAATCTTTGATGAAGGATAGTTGTTATTGCTCTTGAATAGTTATTTTGCAAATCCTTCATTCTTCAATGTCATCTTCAAGTTATGGTATGAGCTGGTGGCTCTAGTCACTTCCGGTCATTGTTACCTGACCCCAGTAATCTAACTGAAGAAGAAAAGAGATGAAGGGGGGGAGTGAATATGAGGTATGGCTTGAGGGGAATTGGAACTGAGTCTCGGGAAGCAATCTGAAAGATGACTCAGTGAAAGCTACAAAGGGCAACAGTAGAGAAAAGAGTCTGCCCTTTTCCAAAGGTGAAGGCCTCAGTTATCTAGCAGAGTCTCTGACACAGTCCCATTTCCAGAGAAGGCCCATATTTTGAGTTTCTTATTTCTCTGCTCCAAAATTCATTCTCAGATCTTTAGAAGACTACATCAGAGATTTTGTGGTCCCTTAGCAACATGATACTAGAAGGTACAGCTAAGTTGCCATCTACAGTGGGCAGGGAGAGAGAAAGTACTGAGTAAAACATCATGGAAGGAGAAACTTCACTGAGAAGAAGTTAGGATGTTCCCAGACACCAAAAATAAATTAATAAATAGTAAATAAAGAAATAAATGCTTAAGAATGTTTTGTTGTATTTAGGGTTTGAAAAAATGGAAGGTCTTGGGTAATTTACGCATTCCCTTGGTGGGAACTGTAGGACATCAGGCTTTTCTTCTTTTCCTTTTGAGTCTCAACAAATGAGGTGAACAGTTTCCTTCAGGAACAATTGGGGAGCAAAGTATGTAGAGACAGAAAGAGTTGAGAAGTCCTGATGGCTGTATCTGCCACATCTTAGTGGTAGACTTTACCTAATCTAACATTCTGAGCTTGTGTCTTCTTTCATCACATGGAGACAGTTGATTTCTCTGTCCAGAACTAACAACCCGACTCTCTATCCTTCCTCTTTAGTTACTCAGAATTAGAAAAGTTAGCGAAGTTTCTCCGCTTGGGATAAGCTACATATGCATAAGGTAAGATTTCCCTAAGTTGTCATTAAATGCTCAGTGAAAAGTGTGGTCCTTCAGGCCTCAGATGATGTCCATAGCATAGGGCTAATCCTTGGGGACACGGTTGAATATAGATGAGAAGAACTCATTTCAGCAACTTCAAATTCTCGCAGAATTCATGACTTGAGCACTCTGAACTGAACTTGAACCCTCTGGCATTCCGATCAGCTTATGCAGTTTTGATTGCAAGAAAAGAGAATTTTAAAAAGTCATTAAACAAGGTGAAAAGCCTTATTGGACACGAATTGGCTCTTAAAGAATATTACAATGATATAAAGCTCAAATGGGTCAGAAATTTATGAAAGTCATTTCCCTTAAATAAAACATGATTTTAAATATTCAAGGAGGAACATTTGCCAGATGTACTGAGTTTTTTAAAACATCTGAATAACTACAAGGTTTTGCTCATACCAAAGACTTTGTGTTGGATGGTGGAATGCCTATACCATCACATTCAGCTCCTCTCAGCCCAAAGTCTATACATTAAGGGACATATAAGATGCTGTAAATCTAGGAACTGAACCATGCTGACTGCTCCTTTTCTTCCCAATCATAGAAGTCACTTGAATATTGAACACATAGATTAAGTACCCTGGTTAGCAATGAAGTTGCCTGTTCTTCAAACAGAATTTGAAGTTGCTTTTTATAAAGCAAACTGTAAAGCTACTTTACAAATTAAATATGCAACATTTAATACAATGAGGCAGTGAATAATCCAGTTAAATGATTAACTAGAGATGAGCAACTAGAATGAATGAAGGAAAGAAGGAAAAAATAAGATAGACTAGAGAGAAAATGAACAGAGAAGTGGATGGTGGAAAAACAAGTAAAGGAATGTGTGAATAAATATGATGACATTTATTTGCATAGATAGGTAAAATAGATCAGATTATAAATTGAAATGTAGTTTATGGATGGGTAGATCATTCCATATCTAGCTGGATGCTAGGATGAGTGGACTGATTTATGAAGTATATATAAATGAATAACGAATGGCTGACAAGGGGGTGTAGATGGACAGATGGATGCATGTGTGTATGAGTAGATGAGTGGGTGAATGAATGAATGGACAAGCCAAAATAGTGACCAGCTGAAAACTGCTATTCAAAGGAACTATCTGACAATGTCACACGTAGCCCAGTCCCAAGCTTCTATTTCCTTTGGAAATAATATACATTCCCTTAAGATAAAAGTCTATGATGCCCTAATTCCAAAATACAACACTATCTCTCTCTGATTCTTTATACTAAACAATGTGTGGCAATTAAAAAAAAAACAACCGGAGCTCAGAGAATTTATCAGATACAGCCATGTGGTCATAGTAAGTCACATAGATAAGTCACAAGAGCAATATGAGTCATGTGTTACTGTTTCCAAAACAAAGGTGTTCGGAACACTGCAACTTGCCTACTGAGCTAATGTTTCTCTCTCTCTCTCTCTCTCTCTCTCTCTCTCTTTTTTTTTTTTTTTTTTGGTTTTTTGAGACAGGGTTACTCTGTGGCTTTGGAGCCTGTCCTGGAACTAGCTCTGTAGACCAGGCTGGTCTGTTTCTTATTTTCTTTCCCAACAGTCTTTTTATTTGCCTTCTGAGGAAGTTGCTCATTCTCAGAGAGCAAATGACAGCTAGGAATCATCACAGAACTGCATTCCCATTTGCAGTTAAAACGGTTCTGCCCAATGAGAAGGAGGAGGACGTACTTTAATCTGGAGATTAATGAGGTAGCTGACTAGGGCCTTTGAAATTTGGCCATTCCTCCTGCTTTGATTTTTGTTGTGTGAGGTCTTATTTTTAGAGCTTCAACATCAGCTGCTTTAATCATGAACGAAAAGCCATGAAATTCCAACGAGGTTGAAATGCTGCCTTGATACACAAGGAATGTAGAAAAATAGGTACTACACACAATATCTGCAACCCACTGGGTATTGCTCTGCATAAATTTATCTATTTAACTTCACCATTATGCATACTATTATGCCATTTCACACGTCAAATCAGTGAGACAAAGAATCTCATGCAAGCTGACAGTCAACACACACACACACACACAACTACGATCTGAAAGCTGGTAAAGGTAACTCATGTGGCCATCACACTCTTCTGCTTTCTGCCAGCTAAGTATTTAATTGCAGATGTGGCCCAAATTATTCCAAGTTCTATCAGCCTGTCTTTTGAACGTGCCTGACTACTTTGAACACATGACAGTGCCAATCTGCCACGTCACCTTGAAAGCAGTTTTAAGTCATATATACTATTATTACCAACTATGTATATTTAGCAAAAACAGAAAAGGCTGACTCACCCTCCAGACAAACAGAACAGGTAAATGAGAGAGGGCTGGGGTGGGAAGAAGCTCCAGCTGGCTTGCTCTGAAGCTGATTCATAATCTACCCCAGGGCCCCACCTTCCTGGGCAGTGCTTATTTCTTTGAACAGCATAAAAAACCCAAAGGAATCCTCAGTGATACTAATGAAACCTGACTCCTAGGCTGAAAATAGTCCTGCAGGTCATAAAGGGAAATTGCAAGCAGACAGGGTACTCAGTATTGTCTGGGGTCCCTAAGGGCCCTTAGGCTCAGTTCCAACCTGGAAAGGTCACCTCTTTGCCCAACTTTGTGATTCAGAAAGGAAGTGTGCTCTCCCCTCCAGGGATACCCATACGGGCCCCTTCAGAATTCCCATCTTTCTTAATCATGACTCCCTCTCTACCCCTGTTGCCAGAAAAGCACAACCTTTCTGGGTGTCCTCAGAGTACTCCAGGCTCAATCCATGTCCTCAGGAAGGGCAGGAGTCGAGTCACAGGGGGACATCAGACACTAGTGAACCCAACAGCTGGAAAGTAGTCAAGAATCAGGTCTGGGATCTAGAGAGCCTCCAGGACCAACTGAGAGAACCCCTTCAGTTACAGACAGAAGATGTGAATGTGAGGCTCAGAGTGTCCATTAATCATTACAGCCACAATCTTCCAAGGAAAATACTAGGGCAGTGAAACTCATTTTATCCTATGAAAAAAGTCTTAGAAATGGCTGACAATCCAGGGAAAAAGCAAATATTCATAAAAATAAATCTCTCTAAAAAGTAAAGGAGAGAAGAAGGGGGTGGACTAAGAAAGAGAGAGTGAGGGAAGAGAGATTAGCAGGAGACAGAAAGGAAGGGGCTAGGGAAGAAAGGAAATAAGAAAGAAAGGGAGGGAGATGTGCCCAAGTTCCCAGAGCAAGGAAGTTAAGCAGTGTGTATGCAGGCAAGCTCTGTGTGATCCCTAAGATTCTGCTCTTCCCAGGTACTGTTTGCAAGTGTCCAGGGGAGAAAGACATTCAGAACAGAAGTCAAAGTGGGAAGGAAGGAGAGTCAAGAATCCCAAGGAGTTGTAAAAGTAGAGAAAGCAAGTTTTCAGCACTTTTTTTNTTTTTTTTTTTTTTTTTTTTTTTTTTTTTTTTTTTTTTTTTTTTTTTTTGCTGTACCCTTTGTTGGTCCTAAAGGGTACTAGGTACTGAACCAGATTGTGTGACTGGAGAGCACCAGGTGCCATTGCTTGATGGGATCTGTAAACTCTGTTAAATACCACTGGTTTATTGATATTAGGGGACTAGTGGAGCAACAAGCAGGGGAACTTTCCAGGTCATAGGACAAAGAAGTAACTGAAGGTGTGTGTCCTGGGTGTGTTTATGTGTGTGTGTGTGCTGAATATCTGAGCATTGAGCATTTTGCATGTATATGTGTGGTGTGAGTATGTATGTGACTATATGTGGGCATTGTGTATATCTGCATGTATTGTATGCTGTGTATTATGTGTGTTTGTGTGGTATTGTGTAACTATTTGTGCATGTATGTTTTCTTGACCTTGCAGCACATATAGCAATCGGTTTGTGTGCTTTCTCTGGGAGGTTGAGTCTTCCTTCTAATTCTTTAAAAGTGCTGAGAAGGTATGTGAGAAAAGACTGGAGGGAGAAGTTAGGCCAAGGAAAGTCAAGTAGAAATGTGAATGTCATGGGGGCTCAGATGATATTGCCCGGCATTAGCTATGAGTGGTATAGCCATCTTGTTGGGGGAGGGCCATGTATGTTTAGCACTCTCCTTGATGGTGGACCAGTCAAGCACCTGCAATCTGCTTCTCTGTGGAAGTCAAGGCTAACCATCCCATCCACCTTTACCTTTTTCCTCGACCAGCTCAGCTACGGGGAGGTGTCTGTGACGCTTGGGGAGTCCATTTGTGTTTCTAGGTACCTCTCTTCCTGCCTGTGGTTGTAGGACTAGCAAACCACGCCATGCTCTGGGTTTGTTTTTCCAACTATCAAATGGGACGATTACGACATTCTTTTCTTTGCGCTTAAGCATGACGACTTCGAACATCCCCTCCCCTTTTTATCTCCAGGACACAGGTGCACGCTACACCTCTGTTGGACATGTTCTTCTCCCTTGCGTCCCTTGTGTCTTAGTTGCATTTCATTGGTTCTCTGATAAAACATTCAGATGGAAACAGCTTACAGGAGGAAAGGCTTATTTGACTCAAATTCTAGGTTACAGACAATGATAGCAGAGACTGCACAATGGCAGGGACTGTAGAGGACTGGTCGTGTTATATCCAGAGTTAAGAGCAGAGAACAATCCATTAATGCTTGAACGTTAGTTGTCAACTCACCTTCTCCATTCTTATACAATCCAGGATACCCTATGCCAAAATAGTGCTACTTACAATGAGAACCTTTTTCCATCTTAATTAATATAATCAAGATACTCTCTCAAAGACACGCCCAGAGGCCAAGCTAATCTAGACAATCCTTCCCTGAGACTCCCTTTCCAAATTATGCTAGGTTATGTCCAGTTGACAATTAAAACTAACAACTACGTATCCTTTATTATACAGTCTCCTAGCCACTTCCTTCTGGTCTTCATGAACTTGGCTTAGCTTCCCTGGCAGGAGGATTTGATGACAAGTTCCCTGGCAACTTGATAAGACTACATGCTTTTAGGTGAGAGGGAATGTGTTTTTCTTTGCCATTCCAGCCTGCCTTTCACTTAGCATCTAAAACCTATTTGGAGAGCTATTGAGTATTCTTCAAAGATCCCAAGGATCAAAGAGTTGACTGTACCTAAATGGCTATTAAAGAATATTGGTGAGAAATTGAAGAAATACAAAGCCTTCACACCATTGGAGGGAATGGAAAATGGCATAGATGCTATGGAAAAAAATAAATAAAAAAGATTATGCCAAACATTAAAGATAGAACTGCCATGAAATCTAGTGATGTAATTTCTGAATATTTTTTCAAAATCATTGAAGCCAAACTCTCTAATGTTGTTAGCGCTCTGATGTTTGCTGTAACACTGTTCACAGTAGTATAGTAAAAACCTCAATAACTATGATCAATTGAATAGTTAAGACAACCATGCACATACATGCAATGGAATGCTATTCTATACCTTTTTTTTAAGTACACTATATCTGACAGTGTAGAAACGTTGAAGACATAATACTAGGTGAGACAAATTGGTCACAGAAATACAGAATTATTTTACTATATACTAGTTAATTTCTTCAAATTAAGAAGTAGAATAGTGCTGGACAGTGACTTGAAAGAGAGAGAGAGAGAGAGAGAGAGAGAGAGAGAGAGAGAGGGAGAGAGAGGGATAGTAATCAGTCATCAAGTTTTAGAATAGTAAGCTGAGTAAGTTCTAAATATCTGCTGTCCTATGTACCTATAGTCTATAATACTATAATGTTAAATATTGTACACTTAAAATTTTAAGAAGAGCAATCTTACACATTGATGGGGAAGGACCTCATGGGAGAATAGTATAATGTGGGTGATAAAAAAGAAAAAGGAGAGGAATTGAGACAGAGGTTTACCTTAGGAGAGAGATGGAAGAGTGGAAAAAAGAGGGGGTAGAGAGAGAAAGATAACTAACAAGGTATTTGAAAGAAGTCATATACAAACCTACTATTTCATGAGCTACTATGTACGTGTATGTGTGCATGAGTGTGTGCACGCATATGTATTTGTAGTTCTACACATATAAAATTGTTCAAGTTATCCTACACAAAAGATAATGCTCTTTCTGGAAGTTAGATGTAGACAAAAATAAATCTCAGTGCCAGGTATGGTATACCTCCCCTCACCTCCTCTCAACTTGTTTGTCAGGAGTGTCCCAGTGATTATCAAAAAAAAAAAAAAGAAAGAAAAACAACAACAAAAAACCCTAGATTTTTGCCAATATCCTTGGTTGCCCAGCAACATATTATCTTAATGGTAAAACACTATTTCTGAAAACACCACACGCTTTTGCCATAGGGCATAAATGTAACAGGAAGAGCAGGCTGCTTGTCATCCTGGCCGCCCGGCTATCTTACATCCCAAAATAATCACACAGAAACTGTATTCAATTAAACACTTCCTGGCCTATTAACTCGAACTTCTTATTGGCTAATTCTTAGATTTTAATTTAGTTCATTTCTGTTAATCTGTGTATTGCCACGTGACTGTGGCTTACAGGCAGGATTCTAACCACTGTCCATCTCAGGCAGGATATTCATGGCATCTGCCACTCTGCCCTTCTTCGCAGCATTCTGTTCTGTCTACTCCACCTACCTAGGTTTTGTCCTATCAACTAGGCCAAGGCAGTTTCTTTATTCATTATCTAATGAAAGCAACACACAAACAGAAGGAACTCCTACACCACATAGAGAAATCAAGTTGATACCATCCTGAGATTTTTTTTCCCTAGTGGCTAATTTTTATACTACCAGAATGTGTTATGCAGGTTGTTGAAAGAAAAAGTCAGCAGCAATTTTACACAGCTGTAAACTCTGTGAGCCACAATAGTGACAGATATGGCATGATATGCCCATGGATGAAATAGTGGCATGAATGTCAGGAGGGTTACCAAGCACTTTCTGATTATATTAATGTCTACTGCACAAGTGGAAACTCAAGCCTGGTTCTGTAAATCTGGCCAAGAATCTGCATCTGAGAACCTGTTAGACCTAATTTGTGAACCTACTACTATTATTTTGTTAAGTAAACTACTAATCAAACTATTAACTAAACTCATATTCCTCTCTACCCATAGATTAGTGCAGTTCTCAGACCTCATCAGATAATTTGGGGGGAGGACAGTCGGGGGATGGTAGCTAATGTAGAAACTCACAACAGGTCAAAGCACAGAGAATAAGTCTTTGTGGAGTGATGAGCCACAAATGGAACATCTATATCACACCCTTCCCCCAGGTCTCAACAACCCTCCCAGAAAGAGATGAAAGTATCATAAGAGTTACAAGTTGCAGAGAACCAGTGTTTTTCTCTAAATACCCAGGCACACATGAGCTCACAAGAACAAGGCATTCAACATTCCAAAATGAAGTAGGGAGGTGCTCATGAACCCTGACCACTAACTGATTAGCTATTGACAATTGATTTGTTCTCTGTGGCTGAAGAGTCAGTTTTATTTGAAGATGTGGTCCACTGTTTCTTGACCACACCCAAGTGGATGGTTTTAAACCCATTAGTATATGAATAGCATAAACTGGAATCAGTAGGTATTAAAAATAAATGAAGACAGGAAGTTGGAATGCTGTGGGAGGATAGGGGTAGCTCTGGAAGGAGTTACGGGAGGAAGGAGTGGGAGATGGGTACGACCAAAATACACTGTATGCATGTGTGAAATTTTCAACAAATTAACAAAAATAGTGTATTAAAAATAAATAATAGAGTAAAATTAATTACAACAACAAAGCTGTGAATTTGCAATTCTTATTCCGAAAGCACAAGCATAGAAATGCTGTCACTAAGAGCTGTTTTTCCAGGAATGCCCCACCATTTTCTCTCTGGCCTGTAGTTAGATGTGGAAGGTTCCTAACCACTAGCCACTGACACTGAACTTGAACAGGTAAGACAACCTGAGGAAGTACTCAAAAGATTCTAGTAACTGTACAGTCTCAATAATAGTTTCCTTTGTTTGTTTGTTTGTTTGTTTCTCATTTAATCTATGGAATTGGTGTAGAAAAAAAAAACACTTGAGTCTGCAGCTGTAAAAATCCTTTGTGGGGAATTTAAAAAAATATTATTTATGTTTTCCTAGAGCATCTCGGTCTTCCTTTTTTTCCCCTCATTATATATTTTGAATATGGACTTTCTCCTCTTTGTTAGATTAAAAGTCCTCTTCCCCATGCTCTACTTTTTACTTTCTCTTGCTCCACGTTTTACTTCTGTCTAGGAGTTCTTGTTTATCAGACAAGTGTTTGTCATCCTTGGTCCATTGGGTGGAGCTCATCCACAAAGATCTCTAGTGCAGAGAAAGGGTCAGGTCTGCCTCTTCCCATCCCCATCAGAGAAGAATGAGATATGAGAGGAATCTGGTCTGGAGACTCAGACTTTACCAGGGTGAGCTATGCTTAGTTATAGTTGTGGGAAAATTGGAAGTAACAAGACCTTTTACAATCTTTCTCTAAGAAATTTTTCCTATCAATGACAAGTCTGCTAATTTGCTTTCTTGTATCCCAATTGCTTCAAAACTGTAACAGGGAAGAAGCGAGCTAACTATGGACCCAAGTACACACATGGATTTCTTGACACAATGCCCGCCACTTAATAAGCAGTCATTGGGGAGTCATGCCATTATTTACCATTTGATGAAGGACTGTCATGTGATGGGCTCTTCTCTCAGCACGTCACAGGCTTTGTTTTCTTGGTTTCTGCTACATCTCATAAAAACTCTTGGGTACCAACATCAATATTATTATACTCTCCCATACAGAGGAGGAAAAAAAAAAGTGCAGGGTTTCTATGGCACGCCTAAAGCCACACCTCAAGGAGAGACTTCTTTCTCACCAGCCTGGCTCCATTAAAGTCACCTCTCACTATTCTAAAGCATCTGGCTTAAGATGACACCCATGCATATCATTTCTTCAGGTTTTAGTGCTTAAAAATAAGAACATTTATTTTTAAAGAATCACAAACTGCTCGACAGGGATTGAGAGTGAGGAAGAAGTGTTGGTTCACTTCATATAAATTGGTTCATGTTTAGCATTGTAAGAGACTTGATAATGGAAAGAAAAATCTCTGCTGGAGATTGATTTATTTATTTATAAGTCATAAGTAGAAATAACAGGAAGTGAGGAAATGACCACATTTCAGAATAAGAGAGATTATAAGACATGGATTTTCCGAGAGCACCATGGGTGATGCTCCTTTTAGGAGCTGCATGCTTGGGATCACACCCAAACCCTGATCTCTGGATAGAAACATTAATTCTGGAAATAACCCTAAAAACAGTCAGCTCATCTCAGACATGGGAACACCACCAGGACCAATCAGCAGCCATAGTTTCTTCCCCCGTTTTCTAGTACTTCTCCTTAAAACTCTCTCATCAAGGGGTTGGAGAGGTGGCTCAGTGGTTAAGAACACTGTTTATTCTTCTGGAGGACCGAGGTTCAATTCCTAGCATCCACATAGCAGCTCACAGTTGTCTGCACCTCCTGTTCCAGAGGATCCAATTCCCACATATATACACGCTTGCAGGCCAAACATTAAGACACATAAAATAAAAAAATTAATTAAAAAAGCAACTCTCTCACCAATACCAAACTTTATTTAAATTAATCTTCTGGATAGATCCAAAGAGTCTGTTTACCCGCTACATTGTAAGATTTTACAAGTTTCTTTAGCAGTAAAACTGAACCTTGACAGGGAAACCACTATGTGCCAGGTGTCTTGAATACATTAGTAATAATATGAATGCCAAGAATAATGGAATTTAGAATAAGAATTCTAATTGAGCAGATGAAGACAGTAAGTCTTGTGACTATCTGTGTTTGCTCAACAAAGTCAAGAAGATGTGTATCTCTCTACCCTTTAAGAATTGCATGTTCCTTTTGCGTTAAGATTTGTGGTCCAAACAATCAAGGATCAGTGTTCTGATTCACTGATTTTATTTCACCAAGGATAAACTTACGGTTGCTAAAACAATAAATGGCTCAATCGTGATGCCTCAGGCAAACTTCATAACCCATAACATTATAGCAAATAATTATAGCAGCAGCCTAGAATCTAGCATATTGGCTAAAAGATCAGTCATAACGCTTCCTGATTAAACCTTCTCTCATGATTCCTGGGCTTCCTATAGGCCGATATCAAGGCTACAGTGAAATCCATTTGATGTTCCAATAGGGCTCTTGATCTTTTTTGGCCATTAACCTTTAAAACATTCTTAGCCAGTGAATATCAGCAAAACAGGAAAACACATCTTGGCTCACATAGACATCTGAATAATTAAGCAATATGTCACTGAGTATTGATTAGACTTGATAGACAGAAATCAGGAAGAAACTGTTCTAGCCAGGGTAGCTCATAACATTTGTCAAAATTCTAACTAGATAAGCATTTCAACTCATAGAGTTTGTCTGTGAACAATTTGTCCTACAGACAGTCTCTGCACCATTGTGGAACTGTGTGTCCATATAGTCACGGCAGCATTGCTAGTAAACATAGTAAGATTATTGAACTTCATTGTAAAGCAAGTCTCATAATTGGGCCATCCATGGATGAAACTTCTGCCATGTTCCCACAAACACAGATCAGTTTTAGTTGGACTGAGATAATTGACGGTGTAGTATTGGAAGCAACGCACAGGAGAGTAACGTAGCTGTTGTATACAAAGCAGTTACAGCCTTGTGATTAATCACAACTTTTGAAAACCCTATCCATATATATTAAACATGTCAAGATTTCTCTGCTTCTAAAGGGCAGAGCAAAGTGGGGCTGTACCATCGCATGGCTCCAAATTCCACATTGGTTTCCTATGTGAGGGAAAAGGCAGAGAGATGAACAGCAAACACTGTCTTGGGCAGCTACCGCAGGTAGGTACAAGCTCTGGGCTCTGCTGGGAAGCCAGAGCTGGTTGTGTGCTTTGCTGAGCTCAAATTTGTTTTATCTGCTGTTCCACTCATTCCTTGGTCTTTGCTCTTTTGACACTCTATGGAATCTGAGAAAATTAGTCCTTTTGCAAAAGAGAATCGGAAAAAACACTCGGAAGGCGATTAAATGACCCCACACCAGCACAGTTCAGTTTCTTACAGAGTCAAGAGCTGACACAACTTGCTGCTGGCATGAGGCCTTGAATTCACTTTATTAAATCAAAAGCACCCAACCTACTGTCAGATAAGTGGACAAACTTGACCTCTGGCTTCAGCACACTCCTCCATGAGAAAGGTAAGACCTAGCTCCGCATACAATCTACGCTTATGATCCTTGGCAATCATTATCTGGGAGGGACATTCTCATCCAGGGACCTTACAACAAAGGCCATTTTCACCTCTGGAATATCTAGGCATTGGTATCAACAAAGGCACCCCGACATACTTTACTTTATTATATAAAAGACTCCTAAATTCAATTAGCTGTTGTTATTTCATATAACCAAACAGTATGGATTATGAAAATAATCCTAAATTTATTTAACTATAAATTATAGATTTTCTTCATGTTTAACATTTATTTCATAAGCTTAATATATATTGTATATGTTTATATAGACATACATATTCTGTATGTGTGTATGTATGCATGTGTTCCAGTGGGCAGGCTAACACTGAAAAATTTTATGAACATTTAACTTACCTTTTGTTCTTTTTCTATTGTCATATTTCCCCACTTAGGAACTGCTAGTCTTTGAGGTCTAGATTTAAGCCCATAAATTCAAACTCTGGGTAGGCTCTCTGCTTATGACGCCCATGGAATGAAATGGTTGGACCACAGTCACCCTACTTTGTATGTTTCACAGAAAGGTTTTGCTTAGAGTCTTTTGTATAGGCAGGGCTTCAAGTGTCAGTGTTTGAAGAGTTAAACGGTCAAAACTTGGCTCCTCTACTTGGTATATTTTACAAAGGTGTGTCTTGAAGTTCTCTGTAGAGACAAGACTCCAGAGTTCGTACCATGTGTCTGTGGACGTCCACACACCACCGGACCACCTTTGGTTTTCCCCAAATGGAATGCTATTAAATGGGATGAATTTTGTCACTCACGGTCTTTCCTCCTTCACACACTGTCATCAGCCTGAACACCACGTCATGATGGTTCTTCTACATGGGGCTGGACTGTGATGGCTGGCGCAGAACTTCTAACTTGCGGAGTTATTTTCTGGGGCTCTCGGGCATGGAATTTCACTCCATACTGATTTCAGCATGCTAAGTCTAAGCAGACAGGTGAGTGTTTCAGGACTTACTTTACTTGAAAACCAGGAAGATGTTTAAAACCACTGTTTTACACATGAAAGTATCCAAAGCCTTTTCTCACATACGTCTCGTTCAAACCTGTATTCAACGGAACAATCTAGAATGTTTGCTCTAGTTTCCTCTCCCATCAGAAAGAAACCGACTTTGCCAAACAAAGTCTATCTTGCTTAAGCACTTTACTCAGCACTGTTCATACCCAGTCAACCTTCCTTAACCTTGTGATATGCTTCATAATATTGTAAAATTCTGAGAACAGTGGGTAACACAGCCTACATTTTATAGATAAGGAAACTGTACTCGCACAGGTCTTAAAATTTTGACTAGAGGGCTAGAAAGTTAAAAACATGTGTTTTTCTCACAGAGAATCAGTGTTTGATTGCCAGCACCCACATAGCAGTCAAAATTAACTGTAATTCTAGTCCTAGGGCATCCGATTTTCTCTTCTAATCTCTCTGGGTAATAAGCAAGCATGTGGTGCACAGACATACATGAAAGTAAAATACTCATACACATAAAATAAACAAAACTTTACAACTTGACTAGGTTCAAATATTAACAATCAGAATAGCTATTGGCTGCAACTGTATAGACGTTCACTGAGATTAATATAAAGTTTGGGGCTGGGCAACTTTTTGTTTGAGTGGCTATCTCAATCTCCCTGTGTGATACATAATGTTTATATTCATGAATTCATTACAAAAAAAGTAATTCTAAAGCAAAATAAAAAAAGAAAGAAAGAAAAGAAGAAAAACAATTAGTGAGAGCCCAAATCACAAACTCCTGTTACCCTATACTTATATAAAGCTACCCAAGAGCTTATCTAAAAATGCAAGAAAAATGATATGTTCTCTGTGTTGCAGCTCCTAACTGGCACACTTCTGAGAGAACTTTCTAGTGCAGAAAACTATTCAAGTGAGCACTGTAAGACATTTGGAGAGTCAGCTTCTGGACACTTCAGGGCTCCCACACACTGAGCAAAAATTTGCTTCTTTGCTCATTTTTGTGGAGCAGCCTCTGAACTTCCCCTCCCTTATAGTCCCTCTATGTTGTTGTATTTCTAGACTCTTACAAAAGCTCTGTAGTGAGCCTCTCAATCCTAGTACATTCGTTTTCTCCCTCCTATCTGTCTAGGATAAGAGTGTTGGCTGTCTCTCCTATAGATATTCCACAAAGGTCCCATGAGTTGAACACATGTACTAACCACATGACTCTCAGTGCCTGTGTCCTGTCAAAGCCCAGGAGTGTGGAGGGCAGAAGTCCGCACCTGCAAGCCCTTCCAGGGACTCTTCAGCTGCAAAGATACCCCAAGGACACCCAAGGTTTCACTCTTTTCTAGAAAGTCTATACCCAGTGTCTTCATTAGGGTTTCTGTTGCTGAAATGAAACACCATGACCAAATAAACAGGTAGGGGAGGAAAAAAGGGTTTATTTGGCTTACATTTCAGCATTGCTGTTCATCGTTGAAGGAAGTCAGGACAAGAACTCAAATAGGAAAGGATCCCAGAGGCAGAAGCTGATGTAAAGGCCATGGAGAAGTGCTGTTTTTCGCTTCTCATGGCCTTTTCTGTCCACCTTCTTATAGAACCCAGGACTACCAGCCCAAGGATGGCAACATCCACTGTGGGTTGCCTTCCCATTGGTGACTAAATGAGAAAATAGCTGGATCTCAAGGAAGCATTTCTGCAACTGAGGCTCCTTCCTCTGATGACTGTAGCTTGTGTCAAATTGATGCACAAAACCACCCAGTACATCCAATGGTGCGATATTAGATAAAAAGTAATCTTAGCTTTCTTGACCTAATTCAGAACAGCTCTGAAGGTGTGATCTAGCTCTTGAAGCCCTATGAGACTGGGTGAGACCATCGAGCCTGTATTATAGAACTTCTCTCTTGACTCGTTCCTAGTCAATTTCCCATTTCTAAATATCTCTAGCTCAAGGAAACCGTTTACTAAACATGGGTCCGTTAGAGCATTTTTTCAGAGTTGACTTTCCGGGTAATCAAATTACATTGTATCGTTAAGAGGAAGGAATGGAGAGAGGGACAGAGGAAGGGAAGCGGGAAGGAAAAAGGGGAGGAAGGGATGGAGGAGGGAGGGAAGAAAACAGGAACTAGTGAAAGGGAAAAAGAAAAAAGAAGTAATCTGTGGGAAAGGAGAGACAAGGGGAAAGACAGGATATATGGAGGAAGACAGTACTCATCCTAATTGAGGTGGCTGTTCCCTTCTATACAAAATAAATAAATACCATAAAAAAGTAGAAGTCCTTGATGTGAGATTTACCTCTGTATGCTGTGAATACCATTGGTTAATAAAGAAACTGTCTTGAGCCCATGATAGAGTATAATAGAGCAAGGCAGGGAAAACTAAACTGAATGCTGGGAAAAAGTAGGCAGAGTCAGGGAGAAGCCATGGAGCTACCAGAGTAGACAGACATGCTGGAGCCTTGCTGGTAGGCCACGAGCCTCATGGTGAAATATAAAATAATGGAAATGGGTTAAATTAAGATGTAGAAGCAAGCCAATAAGAAGTTAGAGCTAATAGGCCAAGCAGTGATTTAATTAATATAGTTTCTGTGTGGTTATTTTGGGAGTCTGGGAACCCGGGAAATGAACAAGTGGCCTCCTTACTACAAGGTAGCATTTCCAGTGAAGTGTGGGCATTTGCCTATATACCTTTTCCAAGAAAAGGTTCTTAATTGGTTTATAATTATTTACAACCATGTAGTAATATCATATTTTAAAGTAACTCTGGGAAGAATATCCTAAAATATGGTCTGCACGGTTGACTTGACACATACTGCCTACCTCTTATATGGCCAAAGCCACATGGGATCTACCCTGTTCTAAACAAATGCTCTTGTAAGAATTATTCAATCTGTGTCTCAGGTTAGTAGAAATCTTCTGAACTCACACTGTAGGATGAAATATACAAATTATTCCATTAAATGAGTGGCTTTAACAAAATTATATATTTCCAAAGTATTAAGCAAGTAAATGTGGTCTACCATTTATTTCTCATTATCACTCATAAAAACACTAGCCAGCTTTACAGAGAAGAGTGTCTATCCTGAGGCAGATTTTATTGTTCTGCCATTTTGGATTGACCAAGACCTACTGATCCCTCCTGACCTGTCTTTCCCTTGTTTTCCAGCCCTTAAAGCAGCCTTTGCTATATAGATTCTCCTAGCAGAGCTTACAAAATGTCTTAGACAATCAGGTTAGACACACTAGTCTATTCACTGTGACACAAATCTCATTCACAGTTTATTTTCTCCTGTACTAGTTGGTCTGTCTGGTCTAGGGATCCACTGTATCTGTCTCGCCAATCTAGACATCCTGGCCCCTGATTGCTTTCTGCTTCATGCCATACTTTTGGGTCCTGTGCACATGAGATCTCCACTAATGTGAGTCACCTGGGAGTCACAGTTGGTAACAGCTCTGCTATAGATAGAAAGAACTGCTTATATACTTCCTGAGTGCCATAGTCTTGCTCATGTAGGGAACACCAGTTTATTGTGGCAGGGCCACCCCAGAAAATACTGTATATTTGTTCCTTTCTTGGCATAATTTTTCTGTTCTTTAAATACTAATTCCTTTTTTCTTGTCCATACCCAACTAAAAGTGATCCTAAGGGGACCTATAAGAGAATGCAATATGTAGTCACCCAGTGAAGTTCCAAATCCACATGAAAAGAAAACAAAAGGGCAGGCACCTTACACAAAGTGTGACCATTGTTAGGGCAGATGTGAGGGAATCTGGCTCAGAGCCAGACACTGAGATCCACAAGCCAACAGAACTAACCACAGTCACAGCAGTTACGATCTGGGGAAAACTGGGTTCTTAGAACACAAATCCCTTCCTGACAGTGCCTACAAGGAAAGCGACCTTCCAGCCACCTTCAAACCATCCAGCTAGTGCGAGCTTCTGCCTCCGTAAAGAAGAAGCCAGCAGGTGATTATGTGGACTATGAGCAGCGACAGTGGCAACCACGAGTACCACGATGTGTTTCCCACACCTCCTGCTTGCCAGATGCTCTCTTAAGATCACTGTGTGTTTTAACCCATTTAGCCCTCATAGCAAACTGATGGAGAAGATACTATCTCTAACATCCATTTTAACAGAGGAGAAAACTAAGGCACAAGAAAGTTGACCAGCTAGCTTGGGATCATTCTGCAAGTGAGGGATGAAGTCAGTCAAACTTAAGATGGTGCCTAGAACCAAGGCTGTTATCCACCAAACTCTTTGTTCAGGATCTAACACTGGTGGAGTGCCGTTCTTCTCTCACAGCCCCTTCCTCTTCCTCTGACTCTGCCTGCACACAAGGCCGGGAAACCTCTGTTCTCGGCACTGTTGCTGTCTCCCTGCTTGTGCGTGAGGGTCGTCTTCTCCTTGCTGAGATAAAAGTACGTGACAAAAATAAATTAGGAGAGGAACGGTTTATTTGGGTTCATGATTTTAGAGACATTCATTTCAATCCATCAAGATGGGGAAGCAGGGCTGAAGGAATTCAGCCTGTGGCGGCAGGAGCACAAGGCAGAAGCTGGTTCAAATCGCAACTACAGCCACAGAACAGGTAGGATCGGCTGAGGGCCAGAAACTCCACAGGTACCATAACCTGCCCCTACTGTCTCACTTCACCAGCTAGGACACACATCCTTAAGGGTCCATAACCACACCAAACAGCTCCAAAACCCGGGTACCAGCATTCAAATACTTGAACCTGGAGGGAACAAATCATACTAAAACCTTAATACCACCACCAGAGGAGCCTCATGGGGTCCTGTCTCCTGTGGGAGCTGCAAGGCTTCGGATTACATGAATAGCCTTTGGCTTTAAACTTCTTTCTCTGCACCTCGAACATTAAAGCCTTTATGGCAGTGTGGACATAAACTAGGCCTATAGGGTTAAGCCACTGGGCTACTCGGATCGTAGGTCTGATCATTACAGTTCTGGTGTTAGATAACTTTTAGTGAGTGAAACAATGCGAGGAGGAAACGTAGCTAAAATTGCTACTGATTTGCATCTGCAGCCATCAATTACCTACCATCGTGTGGTGTTATTATGAGTGCTTGCTTTGTGCTAGGCACTGTTGGAAGCCGTAGAGACAGAGAGCTGAAAACAAGACAAACAAGCAAACAAACTCCCTTCCCTATTCTCAGTGGCCACAGTGCACAGCCTGAAAGCCCAACTGCAATTCTGTCACTGCACGGGGATGCTACCCCTCACCAGAGGAGATATTTAGAAGCAAACAGAAATGGCCTGTGAATAAAGGGACAGAGGGAACAGTCTCAGCTAGAGTTAAGAGTGCCTGGCACGGGGAACCATTTGGTCACAAATCAAAATGATGGGTGGCTACTCACTGCTTGAGGTTTATCAGAATGGAAGACACGTTTCCAGTGGAGAGGAGCGAATACAAATAGTTTCTGAGCTAGGGAGCGGCTTGGAGTAGATCAACCAACTCCTATGACTAGTAACAAGAAGAGATAGAATTAAAGCAGCTGATGTAAAATTGGGTCATGTGAGGAGTTGGGATTTATCATAAGCAAAGGGAAACTGTCTCAGGAGCAATGCATTCACCAGCTCCTGCATGAAACACACATTTCTTCAAAGCCTGCAAGGAGCCAGGATTCCTGTCCCACAAACATAGTAAAGATGCATGGCAACTGGATTGTTTGCTTTAACAAATACCTGAGAGAATTTATGAAGAGTACAAGTGATCTCAGGATGCCGCTTAGCAGTGGAGTGCTTAACCAGCATAGAAGGACCTGGGTGAAAAATCTCCAGACCCCCAAAGAAGTATGGATTTATTTTGGTTCATTGTTTTAGAGGTTCTGTCCATGATCAATTAGTCCTGTTGCTTTGGGCCTGTGGAAAGGCAGCTATCACCACAGAATGGCCAAACTGGTCATATTGTGGCCAGGCAACAAGAGAGGAAGAACAAGACCTGCTTTCTGTTATCCCCTTCAAGGACATAGACCCGGTGCCCTAATGTCTTTGCACTAGACCTCAGCTCTTAGAGTCTCCCACTTCTCAGGAACATGAAGTAGAGACAAGACCCTTCACACATAGACCTCTGGAGGATACTTAAGATCTGAAGATCCACAGCGTTGCAAGAAGGAAGACAGAATCTCTCTGTCCCTCTTGACTTGTTGAGTGGGAGGCAGAAAGGATAAAGAAGTATTATATTTTATTGTGATGAAACTGGCTCCTATCAAGTTCTAGTGTAACACAAGATGAAGATTTTGTCATAATCAGTAGGGATCATGAACTATGGAGGGAAAACAAAAGCAAATGCAGGCCATTTCTAGGAGAGGGGAGAGTGTAGGACTCACAAAACACAGTGGGTCAGGAATTGCAGCAGGTGGTCAAAACACTGGGGTGTAGAGACCTCGAAATTAAAGGGCTTTCCAAGCTTTATCTCATTGTGTTCGTTGATTTGGGTTGGCATACAAAAATACAACAGGTACCAACAAAAAAAAAATATTTCTTCAAGTTCCCGGAACCTAGAATTATGCAATCTTGGTCTGCCAGAGTTAGTTTCTGGGAAGGCTCTCTTCTTGTTTTATAGACATGAACCTTCTTAGACTAGTAGCTTCATGTAGCAGAAGAAAGGAACTTACTGGTGTCTCTGCCTACAGATCCATCGTGTCAGGACCTTGCCCCAATAAACCTCATTTAACCTTAATATCCTCCTAAACACCCATCTCAGAATTCAATCATTCTGAGATGATTCTGAGTCTCTTATCAGGACACAGTCTAGCCAATGTCTACTGCTCATGGTCAGCAAAAAGGAACAGAAAGATTTGAAGCCAAAAAGTGACATTAAGATTCTAGAACCATCATGCAACCCCTTGGTAGAAACTACGTTAGAAGAGGGTGGTGCATAAACAAATAAATAAAATACTATGGTACCCTTTATTCTCCTGTTAATAACAGGGACATGAGCATGGAGTGCAAAGGTCAGGTAGAAAGATGCAAATGAAAAAATGGCCCCTTTGGAATTGTTAATTCAAGGTCTCGAGCTTGGCAACTGGGCAAATGTGGATGGTTCTCCACTGAGACGAGAAGCCAGGAAGAGGTGAGGGTACTAATTATTCAGACCTTGGAATGCTGACCTTGACACCAATGAGTACACATACAGCATCCACTCCTCCACATCATTATCATTGATTCAGAACAGCTCCATAGTCAGCTGACAAGTAAACTTAAGAATAAGCAATGAAGTTCTGCCTAACTGAACACTTCAGGCTCTTCTTGGGATTTTATGGATGAAGAAGCTGAAAATCAGAATGGTAAAGCCACCTGCCAGGGATTTCAGAATGGAATCTGGACTCAGGTTTGTAAAGCAGATCACTTTGGCCTATGGGCTCTTCCCAGCTTTCCACAGTGACTCCCCTGAGCAGTGGTTCACTTTGTCTTGTTTAAGAAACCATGGCTTGCCTCTTCTCCTGCTTTCGCTGTGTTTTTTCATGCTTGCATGCACACGTCATGCCAGTTGCCTTCACACGATCCACACCCCAGCTCAAGCTCTGTGGATATTCCTACACCCCACCTCCTTGGGAAATGCCAGCTCAATAGTTTCCTATCACTGCCGTGACAAACTGTCACAAGCTTAGTGGCTTTAAACAGCGAGCATATTGTGGTATAGTGCTATGGATTAGACATACAACATGGATAAATCTGATAGGCTAAAACCAGGCTTGTCATTTCTGGGATGT
Organism: Alexandromys fortis; assembly: GCF_014885135.2. Lineage (NCBI taxonomy): Eukaryota > Metazoa > Chordata > Mammalia > Rodentia > Cricetidae > Alexandromys > Alexandromys fortis. Next base: position 3,857,847 of record NW_026067949.1, read on the forward strand.
GGGATGCTCTGATGGAAACCCTGCGGCCTGGGTGCTATCCTTTCTGCCACAGGGCTTCTACCTCCATCTCCAAGTCCGCAAATATCAGATCCAGATACGTGGTACTGCTGCCCCTGCTTCTCTGACTTCTGCTAGCTCTTTTCAATATCTCTGCCATAGTATTGGTCCACAGGGACAGTACAAGTTTCTCTCTGTCTTAAAGCCAGTTGACTTGCAGCCAGAATTCGCTCAGAAACCTCCCCACTGCCATAGTGCTTCACAGACACATAGGTTCTGAGGATTCAGGTGTAAGCATCTTTGAGGAATCTTCATTCTTCCTGGTATCCTAAGAATGTCCAGGGTTGGTTGTTATGATTTTGTATAGAAGTTCTTTGTTTGTTTGTTTATTCCTCCCAGGAAGGCTAGAGGCCATGCTTGTAGAAAGCAGCTATGAGATAACTAAGATTCATTTGTTGGAGAGTCAATAAAAAGGAAGCTCCCTTTGATGGATAGAATCAGCAAAGAAAATGCACACTCTAAAAATCACTTCTATGTCCAAATAAAGGTCTGGCTGTTCATTCAGGCCAGTTTTGAGTTCCTTCCTCAAATCTCTGTGTGATCTCTGCATTTGATTGGGAAATAGCTTAGGAGCACAATTAACTGGATCATAACAGCCTAGCAATGTCCTACCCACTCACCAGATGGAGAAACTAAGACTCAAAAAGGTGAAATACCAAGGTTGCAGTGACAGGAAGGTGAGTGAGGAGTCCTAATCCAGGTGCACAGGAACTACTGATGTCTGAGTTAATATTTTCCAAAAATTTACAATTTTAATATGTGGTCCTCAAAGTCGAGGTCAAAGTGCAGTTTGCAAGAGTCAGTTCTTGCTTTCCACAATACAGGTCGCAGAGAGCAAAGCCATGTTGTCACAAGCTTTGTGGTAGGCACCTTTACCCACTGAGCCATCTTGCCAAAGTCTGAGTTCTTAGCTTTGGAAAAATCAGTCTTAGATTCACAACAAAGAAATAAAAGAACTGGCTTACTGATAGATAATTGCAACGTCTTTCAGAGCAGTGAAGACACCTCAGGAGGACTGCAGGTGGATAGACAAACAGATTCCCAGGACCCATATAGAAGATACAAAGATTCTCATCTATTGCCACAGCACCAACTGTACCCACTACAACTTCATAGAGGATGCTTACCATGAAATACAGTGCAGGTGCAACTGTCACCCAGTGAATATGTATGAAGATATGCATGCACACAAACATGCAAGCACACGCTCTGAGCTGATCCTCTATGAACTCTTCCTCCTGTCATGGGCTATTTTGTTCATTTTATCCCAACAGCATTCAGGTAAAGGCACTGTTGATGGAAGGAACACGACTCGATTTTAACTCCTTCCGTGTTCCATGGTGAAATCTTTGGAAAGCTGTCAACATCCCGGGGCACAGTTTCTTCATCTCTAACGCCTAGTGAGGTCCTGATTTTTAGCCCACTTTTGCTGCAAACATGAAGTGAGATGTCTCACGTGCCATTGATCACTAAGGTCTGGCGCAGTAGGTGCTGATGACCTTTAGTTTCTCCTCTTGTCACCTCCAAGGCTCAGATGACAAGAATTAGAGGAAAATCCAGAGATGACAAACATGGATTAGACACTACCTGCTGAGCAGAATATTCAGCAATTTGTAAGCAACGTTTTATGCAATTGTATCCATTTTATAATAATCTAATGAGTCACGCCCCCTTCTAATAACCACTTAATAGGTGGAGAAACTAAAACTCGTGGGGGTTAAATGAGAAATAATGTGAAGACAAGTGGGAAGAGCCATAAAGTCTTAATTCTTAGGAAGAGTAATAACTGTAAAAAAGAAGAGAAAATAAAATAAAAACAAAAGAAATCATGCTTCTGTCACCTTTAAAAGGCATAACAGATACTACAAAACAAGATGAGATGAACGATGACAATTTCTTTCAGCTAGTTATTGAATCCCAGAAGCTCAAGGTTGTTAGCACGACCCTTGTCCTATATGGGCTCTCTTAATACCCTCCCATTAAGAATAGAGAGAGAAGCAGGTTTTCGCATGTCTATTCAGGAGAGCTCCAGTTCTCTTCAAAAGGGCTCTGTCTTCATGACCAAATCACCTCCCCAAAAGGTCACTTCCAAATCTCCCCACCGGGAACTAATTCCATTAATTTCAACATGTACAGTTTATGAGAATAAAAACATTCAGGACACAGCAGTATTGAAGCTGGAGATAAGGTGTACAGCAGACTTGAGACCAGAATAGCAGAACAGGTGCTTCACAATGATTTTAAAGAATTGTCTTTGATGTAGATTTGTAATAGAATAATCTAGACAGCGGTTTATATTAAATAAATAGAAAAACCCAACTCAGAACAACTGAATCAGGATGTTTGGACATCTCCCACACCTTAGCAGTTGTTAAAAATCTCCTCAGATGATTCCAGTACATTCTACATTTAAAATCCACTAATGTGTCCTGCTGAAATATTCTTCACAGATGAAGAAGTTAAAGCCTGGAAGAGGAAGTTTCCTTGTCTAGAAGTAATGATTGCCACTATTTTTAAACAAACCTCATCCCACTAGCTTCAGAGATCAATAAATGATGGTCAGAGGGAAAAAAAGAAAAGTAAAAGTGGAAACCAAGGGAACCAAGAGAAAATGCATTTTACCAACTCAACAACGCTGGCGGTGGTTGCATTCCATTTTCTTTATCTGCCCTTTTTTTTCTGAAATACCCATTGAACTCATAATTTGCTCCCCAATCATCTAACAATCCTTACTTCTGGTGTAGTGACTGGCCCAGATTATGGGTTGAGTCATATGGAGAATGAATATAAAAGGAATAATGCCACTACAGTCCAACAATAATGGCCACCACCAGAAGATAAAAAGAAACCAGAAAAAAATTTTCTAACGAGCCTTCCAATGAAGTCTAGGGCCTACAGGACCAAAATATTTATTAGCTGACCTTTTGTAGAAGGGCTGAAGACTTCCTCCTACAGAAGAAACACATATTACTGGTTGTTCTCCCTTCTCTGACTCATTTCTCTGTTTCTTTGTACCACCCCCACCCGCCCACCCGGCTAAGAGACTTGCAACCACACTCTGTGTCTGTTTGGCTCTTAGAGGAGCCTCAACTAAAGTCTTTCTAATATTTTCCTGACATTGACACCCAACACAAGACCCAGAAAAGAACAGGTTCTCGAATAGTTTTTTTTTTTTTTTAATACACACATAGAAACTTAAAAATGGATGCTAAGTCATCAGATAAAGAACCTTGTTAGACAGGAAAAATCTCAAGGAAGGGTGCTAAGAACAGGTCAATGAATGGATAGATCTGTGAAAGATTCCAGGAGCCTTTCCCGGCCCAATTACACCTCTGGTTTATGAAATCCCAGTATCACAGCATCATGAATAAGCTTCCCCTGCAGGCACTCTCTGTAACAGGGTACAGACTCTTTCTAAGGTTAGATATGTAGTACTAACACCTGAGTACTAACACCTGAATGCTAAACCTTAGGACAGGTGCTTCAGTAAACTCCTAATCTAAGCCAAGGTGACCATCGAAGACAAAAGGAGGAGGGCAGGCCTGGAACGGTCCTCTGTCCGGAACTGCCATCTTCCTTTGTTACCAGTTCTGTTCAACAGGTCAAAACAGCTTGGGGTAATTGTTCCAAGATACATAACAGGATGGGTCCTAGGGACCTGACATATTTTTTTCTAATAACTGGGTCTTTTCTAATATTACTAGACATTCCCCATAATCCTCTCCTTGTACTTAGCACCCCTTTTTTTTCTAAACCAGAATGAAGATCTCTGTGGGGTAACGCCTCCGCCTTGAAAGTTTGGGTCAGATGTGAACTGTCATTTCAGATTTATGTCATCCACTTATCACTGTGCATGAGGAACCATTTCATATGTGGAAGTGACTGCAAGAACGTCCCTTACAAACCAGAAACAGAGCTGATCTTGGGTGCTAGCTATTGTCCAGACCTGCTACCACATTTATGCCACAGTCCCAGTCTTCCCTCCAACAATGACTTAGTGCAGTGGGACCCTAGGTCACCAGTACCCAGAGACCTAGAACCATAGCTCCTTTGCAGGCCAGCTGAGACTGGAGAGCTTCCCAGGGTCCTGCCATACCTTCAGTAGACCAAACAGTGGCCTGGGGAGCTTTCACTCCATCTCTTTTCCTGTACCTTCACTGGTCTCAGGTTTGCATTGCTTTCTGATGCCTGCCCTGCCCTTCCCAACCCCCCACTGGTTTCCTTTCTCACAGGCACATCCTTAAAAAGAACTTTACACCTTGAATTCCATTTTGCCATCTTCTTTGTCATAAATCTAAATGATCCCAGGCTGGTTCATTAGAGTCTCACAATTTATACCTCCGGTGTTTAAATAAAATCTCAAGGAATTAGCTAGCCTACAGCCAGTGGAAGATCACGAAAGATCTAGTTCTTAAACTCGGTGTTCTTTTACTCCAGAATGTGTGTTAGGGCTGGGTCTGTGGCTCAGAGGTACAGCATTTACCCAAGTATACACAAAAGCCTATGCTGGATGCTCAACAACAACAACAACAAAAACCCAAACCAACAAAATAAAGAAAAAAGGGACATACTTTCTCTGCACTTGCCCAGCTCCTACAATGCCTGTTTGAAGTTGCACAGAAGTTTTCAGGCATGAAAGAAGGTGAGGGGGCTATTTGGAAGGAAGAAAGAGAATATCAAGAGTCGGGGGAGAGAGACAAGTAGGCCATGGGAAAGTGACCAAATAAGAACAAAATATAATAATATGTAAGAATAAAAATGGCATAACTTAATATGCTAACTTAGTTAATATTTTTAAAAATCCATATTATAAGGAAGTGTCACACACGTCCTCGATGACTCTTAGGAAATACAGAAACCATACATACATACATATATACACACACACACACACACAGCATTTGGAGTTAATGTGAATTATAGGTAAAAAGACAAGCTGAGGAGTTCAAAAGAATACTGTGGATAGAGTCCAAGAAAAAAAAGAACTACCACATGCTCAGTGCTGTCATGACTGAGGAGCTTGAGGCCCTTGGTAGTGGGCTCTCTTTAACAAAACACTGTCAAACAAAACAAAACAAAACAAAACAAACCCTCAAGACTTCCTAACTCAGGCTGCACAGCTTTCTACCCTAAATTCCAAACAGGGTCTCTTGACTCAAGGCTATGTTTAGTCTTCTCTCTGAGAAGAAGGTAGCCAAGGAGGGCAGCCTACCACCTTCCAAGTTTCCAATGAGGATGCAGAAGTACGAGGATGTCCAGAGAGTATGCAGAAAGAGGATTCCAGGAATGACTTTCCAAACACACTGGGCCAAGGGCAAAGTGCCGGCAACCTGTTCATAGGAAGGAATGCCTGAGCATGTCACTTCTAACATGGAGGCATGCATGAATTACAGACTAGAACCATGGCTCCCTGAAGACTAGAACCATGCTGTTTGAATTTTCTATCCTAAGCACCAAGCTCAGGAATTGTCTGCAGACTCACTGCATATCCAAGACAGAGTTTTGCAGCTTGAGGCTTTGAAAGAAAAAAACTGGTATAGGGAAAGTAAGAAAACCAGACCTGTGGGATCTTGAGTGGTCCACAGTGCATATACAGTGAGATTTATGAAAGTGAAAAAGAGCTAAGACATGAATCTTGATTGGCAGACAAAAGAGGAAGAGTATGGTAGTCTACAATATCTAAAAGGGGAACACAAGAGCAAGAAGAAGCATTTTTTGGGTTTTAATATGGTTTATAGCAATAGTCACCTGGGATAAAAAAAAAAAGTCATCTGGAATTACGTATTCAGAGACAGGTAGATCTGGAGAGGAAGTCTGTGACAGAGAATGTGGAGTTCCCAGGCTCTAGACTCAGCTTTTAGTGACTTGGGGAAATCACTTCCTTCTTGTTCCTAACCCATCTCTGTGCCAGGAACCCCAAACATCCTAGGCAAGCTGTCTGCCCAAGGCAGCTCACTGTCTTCTAAGGAAGAGAGAGGCATAGACCGCACGGCAGCAAGGTCATGAGCTTCACAGTGGATACTAGCAGGACTTTGGTGGTTGACATGACTTAGGAAACAGGAAGTCTCCCTGGTCAGGGGATGGTCAACTGAAATATAAGAATGAGGAAATACTTGCCATTGCAAAGAAGCAGAAAAGCCTCCAGGAAGAGGGAGAAAGATGAGAGAGGGGAAGGCAGTAAGAACATCAGGAGTCTCCAGAAAACCAGGAAGAGTTTGGAGCATCAGGGAGTCTGGCAATTCAGAGCCACTCAGCCAAGAGCCAGCCAGAACTGCCACACATTTAAAGGCCACCTGCAGAGCAACAAGGAGCGACCCCCACTTGAATAGGATCAGGCTTGTCTCCTCTTGGATCTCTGAGAGCAAATTTGGGAGTAAGGAACTGAAGTCATTATGCAGTCCTTGAAAATGATAACGAGTATAGCTTACTTAGGAGTTTGGCACAGGAGCTGAATGTATCCCAGCTCTGCCACAGCCTCACCTCGCTGTTAGTCGATGGCTCATGGCTTATTCTTAGAAATGAGAAATGACAGACAGCACTGTGTCATGGAGAAAATTGCTAAGTCTTTAGTGTGTTGTCAGAGAAGTACTTGGAGCCACATTATAGACATTTCTTGAACATCACATGGAATTCTCTCTTGGTTTTCTTCTTCAAAGGACCCTAGAGAGGTTAGTTAACCTTGCATTTTCCAATGAGTGTGAATAAATGATGCAATCAAGTTTTTTTTTTATTTTAAAACAGAGTCAAGCAATATGGAGGTTCTACCAGCCAACTAATTTTTCTTTTCATCTGTTCTTGAACATAAACTGTCTCTTATTGACCACAGCCTTCTTCTTCGCTCCCAAGCACTACCAGTGTGGTCAATTCATTTCACTGACTGCATTATACTAGCATGACTGTCATGAGGTATCCTTCCCCTACTAGGCCTTACTATAGATGAAACTCTCTTGCATGACCCTCTTATGCCCCAACTACTCTATGGCTTCAAGACCTAGAAGAGTTGTGCAATTTGGTCTTGGCTTCCAGTGAGTCTGGGATGGGTCCCAGATAACCACTGTGTGCCTGCTTTCTGCACAGACACTCACCCAAGTTATCTGTCCAATGCTCTGTAGCCCATGGCTTGATCTGTTGACATCAATTGTCAACTAAGTTCATAGCCACAAGTATAACTGGTAAATCAAGTTGCCATGATCAAAGTTTGCATAACCTTGGCTAAGATCCCTGCTCTGTGTCCTGTTTCCTCAACTGTCTTTTGGAGTAAGTAATAGCATCTGCTTTGTGGAGTGCTTGTAAGGGTCAAATGAAACAGTATGAGAAGTAGTTAATGAATATTTACTACTGCTACTACAGTAATGATGGGGATAGGGATAGGGGCTACTAACTTTAAGGGTTACTTTTACTGCTTTGCAATAAAACTTAATGGTTTGCACTGTGGCCTCTACTTTCTAAGCTGGGGTACCAGTAAAGGCAAACCTATACAAGATCATCATTTGTGGCAAGTCTTTTCTACCCTGTGGGAATCCTGGGATAGTAGAGCAGAAAGAGTGAATCTGGTCTCCTCTCCTAATGCTAAGGTAAGGACACCCTGGGGAAGCAGTTACCAGCATGAGGCCGCAGAGCTAATAGGTGGAAGAGCTAGGTCTACACTCCAGGATTCTTGATAATTGGTTCTGTCCATCCTGTGTAATGAGGCTACAATAAAGGGAGCCACAAAAAGATAATCAGCCTTTGCTGAGAGCCACCTTGTGTTAAGCCCAAGGAGAGGAGCCTTGTATTCATGATGCCACATCACTTTCATCAGAATGGCAGGGAGTGGGGACATTATCCTTATTTTACAAGTGAGAATATGGTGACAATGTTTATAAAGCTCTTATCTTGATTCATTTTCAGCTGCAATAAATAAATATTCTAGACTGGAAAACATAAAGAATAGATTTCAATCTTTAGGTTCAATAGAGGTTTTACTGAATGGATTTCAAGATGGAGGGGTTCTATGAGGACATTGGAATCTGGTAAGCTCCATTGTTGTGTCATAACACAATGAAAGCACTGCATGGGAAAGTCATTCAGCAGGCCAGAGAGAGACGTATATTACAGCAAAGCCATTCCGATAAGAACATGAATCCATTCTACTCAGAATAGAGCACTCTTGATCAAGTCACTTCCAAGTCTCCTCACTTCTCAAACAGCATTAAAAGATGTCATTGGGGATTTAATTGTTAACATATAAAATTTGCAGGACAGGGACTACATATGCAGGTGTGTGTCTGTGTGTGTGTGTGTTTGTGTGTGCATCTGTGAAAGCAGGTCAGAGATAATCTCTCATTTGCAGGCTGAGTTAGTCCTGTACTTCAAGCACAGAGATGCAGGCTTCAAACCAAGCTCTCCTCCCCTGCCAAGAACTCTGAAAGCCAAGGTTTTTTTTTTTTTTCCATCCACATTCATCTCTGGTCTTCCTGGGTGTCTGACTATGTTCCAGTAACCGGTGAAGTGACCGGTTTAGTCACCTGGTCTTTCTAGGGGCTTTCCTCAGCTTTTGACGTTAGCATAGAGGACCACAATCCTGCCAGGCTACAGACTTCTAAGGCCAGTTGTTGATACACTATATATTAAGAAAAGAAAGCTTGATTTTTTTAATATCTTGCCCTTTGGCCCCATTCTAAATCCAGAAGGTTGCAGCAAATCTGATACAAGAGCAAGAACCCAGTAGGTCACTTCCATTTCTGAGTTGGCACACACATATGGCCAGTACCATCTTCCTCCCTTATGACCCCCTTTCTTTCCATGTTTTTTCAAGCTGAGCTCTGTGGAATGAGTGACTGCCCAGGGTCTCAAACACTAGTTTCTGCCAGACAGGAAAAGATGATTCCACTTGCCATTAATGGAGACCACAATGCCGCTGGCAGATGATATCTGTTTGGAGCTGCACACCAACCCTACCGCTGACAGCTACCTATGTGACAGTGTTAGAGTTTTTACTAATTGCAAAGTGCAGCCTATTTTAGATAGCGGGTGCTTCCCAGAAGCAAGCCCCCTTGGTCCTGTATCCCAGGACCTTCTTCTCTGAGGCATTTGGGTCTGGAAAATAAAGTGAGGTAGCTACAATTTCACTCCATCAACTGCTATGAGCTTATCTCCTGTGTCCTCCTTACTCTGGGGGCAGGGGGAGATGTCAGTATAGACATTCATCTGCAAAAGAAGAAATGGGACAAAGGAGAGCGGACAGAAAGACAGACATTACAGACAGCCTCATTCATGTTTGTCTACAGAGAAATAGAAAGGGCAAAACAAGCCATAACCTATCATTATGACCCAAGAGCCTAGTGGGGATGTAAGAAAAGCAAATCTAGTTAAGAACATACTTTTATAAATAAAGATTTATTGGTGCCAGACATGGCGGTATACACGTGTAGTTGCCGCACTCGGGAGACAGAAACAAGAGGGTCTTGTAGCTTGACCTACTTATTGAAACCTCAAAATATCAAAAATCAAAGTTTTATTGGAATAGTAAATACAAAAATACCTTTCTGCTAGTGATTTGATTCTTTTCCATTTTATCCAATAATAGCAAAGCTATGAAAGCATATGCTCCCAAAGCAGAAAGCATTTGCTGTCAATTCAGTTGCAGAAAAATGTTGGGAGTGACCCAGTTCCTGTCAAGGTCCTTTGAAGTGCATTACACTTGATCCCATTTACTCATCGCAGCAACTTTTGTTCTATGGGTATTGATAATGGTTTGCATGTAGAAACTTGGAGAAATAAGGCAACTACTTGTCTGTCACATAGAAGTATGTAGATTTGACCCAACGGCGCTTCTCTTTCTTTGTTTCTAAATACTGAAACCTGGTTTCAACCCTTGAGTGAGAGACTTCAGCGCATGGTGGACTGCAGGAAAGATTGCAGTAAGAAGGCACGGGCCAAATGAAGGAGGAGGGCAGGCGTGAGTGCAGCCAATAGTGTGGGAGAAGAAATGCAGAATTTCAGAGAGCAGAGACCAAGTTTATCAACTAGAACAGAGGGAGCTTTGGGTGTACTCTGGCAGATCACACAGCTACAAAGACCTCACTGCCAGTCAACCCTGAGGCTTTGCTGAGTCCAGGTGCTTCAGGCCTTGGCAGCCAGCCTCATTCCCTGATCCCAGTGTTTTCTGAGGGCCGATGGTCACAGTCTCCAGGAGCAGTGACTAGAGCCAAGAGTCCCTTCACACTGGAGTCAAAATCAAACCAGCTACAGACCTGATGTTTGTTTTAACAACATACTCACATGTGACCATAGTTTCTGTTTAACCAGGTGCAAAGAAAGGACACAGCACTGGAAACCAGCCCACTGGCATCCTGTTTGTCATTGGTTCCATGTGTGACCTTGGATAAGTCACTTAAATGTTCTAACTCCAATCTCTATCACGTGTGGGGCTTGGGACAAATGGATCTCTATCAGCACATGCTTCTTAAATAGCAATAGATGAATCAACACAGAAACCATTAAGAACTCCAGAGACCACACTTCACCTGATTAGCTACCTTTGGCTTTTAGTTAGATATGATCCCATAAAGTTAAGAGTCAGGCGGCATTGTTTGATTTTGTAAGAACTTTGGTATCTGTACCTGGCATCTGAGCTATCCTATCATAAAATGAATTAATTGATCTTAATGTTTACCAGCTTTTTACTTGATGCTAACATGTGGCTGTAAATAAAGCAGAAGTAACCAGGCATCACAACAACACAGACCAGCAAATACCAGACCAGGAAACAGCTGAGCACTTCCCAACCACATGGCTCCAGAGCCAACCAGTTTGGGTTCGTAGCTGGACTGCAATTAAGTATTCCTGCACCTTAGCCAACGGTGTAGCTTTTCTGTGTCCGAGGTCTTCATCTGCAAAACTAGGATAAAAATAGTTTGTGTTTCAGGGCTGTGTTGCAGGATCAATTTATCCAAATCTTAGAATGCTATTAGAACTATGGAGGCACACATGAAGTGTTCTGTGAATATCACTCACAGTGATAATTAGGAAATGTACTGGGTGATAAAGGCTCATGTGTTCTCTAGAGTCACAGTTCTTACAGAATGAATCGATAGATGATAGATAGATAGATAGATAGATAGATAGATAGATAGATAGATAGATAGATAGATAGATAGGAAGGGAGTTTAGGGAAACCACAGAAGTAGGTCCCCATGCCAGTGAAGGAATGGGATAAAGATGGCAGACAGTAGGACTAAGCTAGAAGCCCAAGTCTGACAATGCAAGCTGAATAAGCACCCTCTCACACTCCCCACCCCCAAAGGAGAGTTGCATAGCCCAGCACATAATTGATATGTAACACACTCTGAGTTAACCACACCCAGCTTAAAACACCACACACACACCAGCCCGGGACAATGGGACTCACTTGGCAGATGGTCCAGAAGCAGTTATCCTAGGGACTTCCAGAACCAAAGGGCCCAGCATGGGTGATGGTTACACATAGTGACATTCACCCACTGAAGTCAAAGATGGCTAAAGAAACTGAAAGGGAAAGAGCAGAGTAAAAGTATTCCTGAGGGTCAGAGGTGTGAAGGTAGAATAAAGAGAAATAGAAGAGAGGCAACATGGGACCAGTTTGTCAAAACCTGACTACATCGGTCCAATCAGTGTCATTGGGGCCTAGAATCCTGGGTAGAAATGGGGCACTATGGAACATTAGCAGCCTAGGGTTGAGGAATAGCAGAGAAAAGGCCTCTACATGGTGTCATGGCTGTGCTCAAGCCTTGTCCTCCATGATGGGGTTGTCATGGTTGCTACTGAGTCATTCAGTGAAGCTAGGGGTATAACACAGATAGTATTCCTAATATATTAAGTCTACAAGAACCACTGAATCTCCTACTCATCTTTGTGTAAATGAAGGTCATAATAGTACTATCTCCAAGTGTTCTTAGGAGGACGACATGGCTTAATATACTCAAAGTGCTTTAAATACTACCTGAACTATAGCAAATGTTTTGTATTACTGCTTAATTGCATTTTAATTTACTTACTCACACAGGGAATGCACTGATGCTTTTTCCTCAACTCCATGTTGGTTGCTGAAACTATAAAATGACAGGCTCCAAAACCACAGAGAAACCCTGTCTCGAAAAAAACAAAAACAAAACAAAACAAAAAAACCTATATAATAACTAATGCAGGATTCTCACACTTAGAGTGTTGAGTATCTAAGGAGAACATCAGAAAAGGAAAAAGAGGAACAACAGCATTAAATAATGTCTGCTAGGGTGGGGAACCATGGGGGTCCTTATAGGAAAGACAAACAAAGAGGCCAGAGACAGAAATATGGAGGAATCATACAAAATGCTATGCCCTGATCCCTCATACTTTTAAGATTTATTCAAGAATGAGGCAGGGACAAACATCAAGAATAGGCACCAAGGATGGTGGATTTAATCATTTAGTTGGTAGATTTGCTTGTCTTGCATACGTGAGTCCCTGGGTTCAATACTTACATTTCTAGAAAACAAAACAAAGTCAAAAGAACAAAAATCAAGCCAACAGAGTCATAAGCATGGCCCAAGCAGATATAGACTGGAGCCCTGCCAGGCCATTAACCACTAACGAGAGAAGACATGGCTTTCATCTGTACAACAGAACATGAGGACACACTCAGCACTTCTGTGCTTTGAAATAAATATGCATTTTAAAGACTAAACCAACACGTCATGACCACGTCTCCTTCCTTTCCTGATACTCAGACTTTGTATTGTCCCCAATCAATATACTGATGTAAAAGAAGAAAAATGACGAAGAGAAGCCATGGTTCTGTCCTGTGTGACAAAAACAAAAAACAAAAAAAGCATCAGTGAGTTTCAAATATACTTTCAGTTTCCATTTCAACTTGAAATTTGTCTTTTGGAAATTAGATATGTTAAAGTGAGAACAGTTGTACTTCGGAGAGGCCCACACTGACACATTTAAAGAAAAACACGAAGGTCTCCAGCTACAGTGTAAAGACTGGAGGCAGCTACAGAACAAGCCAAGACCCCTCATAACCATTTATTTTATTTTATTTTATTATTAAAGATTTCTGTCTCTTCCCCACCACCGCCTCCCATTTCCCTTCCCCTCTCCCAATCAAGTCCCCCTCCCTTGTCAGCCCAAAGAGCAATCAGGGTTCCCTGCCCTGTGGAAAGTCCAAGGACCACCCACCTCCATCCAGGTCTAGTAAGGTGAGCATCCAAACTGCCTTGGCTCCCACAAAACCAATACGTGCAGTAGGATCAAAAACCCATTGCCATTGTTCTTGAGTTCTCAGTAGTCCTCATTGTCGGCTATGTTCAGCGAGACTGGTTTTATCCCAGGCTTTTTCAGACCCAGGCCAGCTGGCCTTGGTGAGTTCCCGATAGAACATCCCCAATGTCTCAGTGTGTGGGTGCACCCCTCGCGGTCCTGAGTTCCTTGCTCATGCTCTCTCTCCTTCTCCTGATTTGGACCAAGAGAGGCCTTATCATACAACAAAAGTATATGCTCTACTATGTTCATAGCAGCATTGTTTGTAATAGCCAGAACCTGGAAACAACCTAGATGCCCTTCAATTGAAGAATGGATGAAGAAAGTATGGAATATATACATATTAGAGTACTACTCAGCAGTAAAAAACAAGGACTTCTTGAAGTTTGCAGGCAAATGGATGGAAATAGAAAACACTATCCTGAGTGAGGTAAGCCAGACCCAAAAAGAGGAACATGGAATGTACTCACTCATATTTAGTTTCTAGCCATAAATAAAGGACATTGAGCCTATAATTCGTGATCTTAGAGAAGCTAAATAAGAAGGAGAACCCGAAGAAAAACATATAGGCATCCTCCTGAATATTAACCTTCATCAGGCGATGAAAGGAGATAGAGACAGAGGCCCGCATTGGAGCACCGGACTGAAATCTCAAGGACCATTTAATTGTGGTTTTCTGTTGTGTCTGAGGAAACTGACTGCTCTAAACTCACCTTTAAGAATCCTCTTACCTGCTGTTCCCAGAGAGACATAAACACAAATGCATGTGTTTATTCGAGGCAATGCCGAACCAAATTATTTTACAGCCATTTTAAAACTCGACATGCTCTTTATAGCAGTGGTTCTCAGCCTTCCTAATGCTGTGACCCTTTAGTACAGTTCCTCGTGTTGTGGTGAGCCCCAACCACAAAACTATTTTTGTTGCTACTTCATAACTGCAATTTTTCTACTGTTATGAATCATAATGTAAATATCTGTATTTTCCAACGGTCTTAGGCAACCCCTGTAAAAGGTCATTTGAAAGGTCCTTGAGAAAGGTCAAAAGGGGTCGCAACTCACAAGTTGAGAAACACTGTTTTATAGGAAAACTAGGAAGAACATAAAAATGATGACCCAGAACTCTGATTCTTTGAGGAAAGCTCAGCTTTGTGGTGTTTCCTTGTGGACAGTTTTGTTTATTTGTTTCAGGTAGTAAAGAGTCGCTGCCTCTCCACATCCATAACCCTTCCTGCTGCTTGATGCTCTTTTACAGGAGTAGCTGAGAGACAGTATGAAAGACCGTGCCCGTGTGCCTACCGCACTACACTTTCTCAGGGCAATCCAGGCCAGAATTTGAGTCAAGGGTTGGCAATTGTACCAGGTGAGGGGCAACAACAAGCTTTAAGCTTTACTCTGAAGGACTGGCTTTGGGGAGAAGACACCTTAGAACACCAAAGGCACTGACTCACGGCTGGCGGTGGATCAGGCAGAACCAGAAAAGGCAGTAGGACCAGCTCGAGGAGAGGCCGCAGAAGAGGAACTGAGGCTTATAAAACCTAGAGAAACCCTGAGGTAGGCTAGCATTACCTGGGTGGCAGTTGATGGCAGACACTCTGAGACCATTTCCCACCCATGCACGTCTTTGGCCAGTTCAGCAGGTTTTTCTTTCCTCCCTGACCACTGTGTAGGAATGCCAGGGACCACTCCCAGCCCACTGTGCTGATAATGAAGGAGGCGCGCCTTCTGAAGCCAGTAACTCACCTGGACAAGAGTCAGCAAGAGTTTGCTGTCAGGTCCAGAGAGTAAACACGTTGGGTCTGTGGGTCACTTAGTGTCGATGTCATGTAGTCTTTATTTTTGTTAATAGACTGGAGACATGGGGGTGGTGAGGGTGGATGAAGCGCCTTCACTCAGGCACTTGACAGAAAAGATACATCCCTGAGCAGAAACTTATTTCTCATCTTAATGAAAACTACAGATACCTCTCCTAGGGAGTGTATGGAATTTTCTGACAAATGAATGTGGAGCATAAGCTAGTCTATCTAATTAAATGTAAAAGAAGAATGTATTAGCTCAGAAAGAATTAGGTTTCATTTGCTTTCAAACAAATTTGTTTTTGTAGCTTCTTTCTCATCCCCTGCTGCTTCCCCCCCACCCTGCCCTCATGCACTTTTACTCCAGTAGCCTCCTCCCCTCCCCTCTCACCATCACCTGTGACCTTTTACCTACCTGCTCCCGTCTCAGCACCTCTTGTTTCTCTGATAGTCTCCTATCTCATTCCATAGACGTAAATAAGAAAGAAATCCAGTCTTAACTGAGGTCCCGGGCAGTAGTCCTGGTCACACCTCCATCTCCACCGGAGCACAGGGAATGTCTGACAGTGTCATTGATAGTCTCCAGGCTCAACGCTCTTCTAATGCTTAGGAAGACAGTCATCCAGCCTCAGACATGGTTCAATGTGGTACTCGACCAATGAGCAGTACTGATGACGTGTAAGAAAGAATCCTCAGGAGAATTCTAGTGTCGTCTATTGTCATTTTGAAACTCAACACAGATCCAGACACATTCCTTTCCCTTCAAGAACTTTAATTGTGTTGACTTAAGAATTTTACCTGACATCTAAGGAAGATAAGACACTGAAAATACAAACCGATGATGACCAGAACATATATGGAAGTGGAACACAGACATACAACTTGCAGCAGCCAGCCAAGGAACCCATCATTACCATAACTAGCCCAGGAAGCTTGCCTGCTCTTTATAATCAGAGTTATAGAAAGCTGGGCTAGCAGTAACCTATATTCTTGAGTAACTAATCCAGGAAGTCAAACAAGAACCACCATAACAACTGACCCAGCATGGACAGGACTTATTAATAACCTTCTAACAGAGGGAAAACCAAAACAAATATGCACTCTAGCTAACCAAATTCAGTGTCCTGGTTGAAGGTAGACAACCTTCAGTCTTCTGAAGCCAACATTTCCAACTGGGTAGCATGGATGTTCCTACCACATCCCTGTTCCTCACTACACAGCATCTGCACTCCTCAGCTGGCCTCTCCATCACACAAATAACAGTAGCCAAGCACACTGCTGTGAAAGCTCATACTTATCCTTCACTTATTTGTACAAAGTCATTGAGTATTCCTGTTCTGACTGTTCCCGTGTTATAACTCACCAATCCCAGTATTTCAGGGTTACGTAGAAAGCAACTCAGCAGGCTTTAATTCATCATTAATGCTGTCTGTAAGGGAAGCAAATCACAGAGCAGCCTGAACCAGTGTTCCATTCACGACGCGAGCCGCCTGACTGGAGGCAAAGTTGCTTCATACTAGGCTCTCTGTGAGATGGAACAGAAGCCAGTGAGCTGGTTGAACGACGCTCTGTGTACACTGCTATGGAGGACATGGAGATACCAATGGAAGAGAAATAGGAACTTACAGATGATGCCTTGCTAGAGTGCAGATTTCAAAAATACACTAACTGCTATGTGAGAAGAAGAATGTCATAACACACTCACTTGGAGGATGCTATGTGGAACCAGTTAAACAAGGTTTTTTTTTTTTTATTATTGGGCATTTAATTTGCAAAGAGGGAGAAATTTGAAGTGCATTTCCGAGGATAATTGATTCAGGGGCTCACTCTAGGCAAGGCATCTTTTGGCTCCAGGATAGAGAGAACCAATCTTGGAAAATGCAACTGTAGAAGACTAAGATGTTCGGGGAGATTTTAAAATTTTAATTGAAAGGAAGTAAACTAAACTAATGCAAAAGAGAATGGTACTTCCTTAGGAGGGTCTAGTGGCTTATTAAAGGCTTAGCACACTTAACATGTATTACCTCATTTCATTCTATCAATATCTCCTGGAGTCGGGCGTTAATTATGATGACTATTTTACAGGTGTGGGAAGAGACGAAGGAGGGTATAGAATAACTTCTCCAGGAGTCATCTACCCCAGAATGAACTCACTAACTACCCCGCCCCCACTAAACTGCCCATGTGGCTGCAGCCCCTGACCCTGCAGCCCAAGGAAGGACAGGGGTCTTTTTACCTCTGCAGGGCCATCTGAGAGCTGACGGCTCCCCATCCCCTAAAGACTTTTCCAAAGCAGTGAGAACAAGCAGGCATCTGTGTTATGATAAGCAACACAAGCGAGGCCTTGGATTCCCAGTACTCTGGCTTATAAAACAGCTAAAAGCATTGTCTCTGATCCTGTAATGGACTAAATCATGCTTCTGCTAAATTCATATATTGAAAAGCTCACCCCCAACATGACGATATCTTGAAACTGGAACTAATCAAGGTTGTGAGGCCATAAGGGTGGGGCTCTAATCTGGTATAACAGAAACCATATAGGAGAAAGATTTCTCTGTCTTTATCTGACTCTCTGCTTCTGCCTCTCCCCCACACACCTCACGTCATGTGAAAGACATTAAGAAATACCATCCCCAAGGCAGGAAAGAAGTCCCACTGGAAAGAGAATCAGCTGGAATGTCACTTTGCACTTTCAGCCTTTAGAGATAAAAGAAAAACAAAACAAAACAAAATTCTGTTGAATCGCATGGCCTAGGTAATTTTGTGACTATGGGCAGATAGGAAAGTAAGACAACCCCCCTCATCCTCATTACCTCAAAAAGTGACTGTATTGGGAAGGAGAGCCTTTAGAAGGATAACTAAAATAAAGTTGTTAGGGTGGACCCTCGTCCAAGCTGACTGGTGTCCTTGTGAGAAGAAGGTGGAACACACAAAAAGCCTGACCAAGGCTAGGCAGCCATAATGAAGAGGTGATAAAAAAGATGGCCATTTGAAAGAGGCTCCAGATGAAGCAAAAGATACCAGTATATGATCTACATCCATGATCGATCATCCTGATATCATTTATATACACCTCCCAAGTGACAGGGTGTCGGTATCTATCCCTTCTACTGCTTGAGAGGGAACTCCTAGGACCTAGATTCTTCTACTAGAGTCCAGGGAGGGGGAATAAAGGCAAATCCATCATCCATTATAATAGTCACCCTTTTTCTAGCTCCTGATAAGTACCCACCAGCCCAAGTTGGTGACAACGAGATGTTTATCTTTAGAATATGTTTCCTCTGACCTCATAACTCTATGCAATAGCAAGCCTCTTCACTGGCACACTGACTGAGAGCTTGGTCCAGGATACATTTAATCTTCATGCTAAAGAGATTCACTTACTGAAGCAGACCATCAAAGAACTGCAAGTTAGCATTTTGCAAGATAATTGCGGTATACAGACAACTGTAGTCATATCTGCCACAAGTTTCACATGGTAGCCTTTGCCCCAGAAGGAAAATGAGGAAGGTCACATGCCCGGCAGCATCTCTGTGACCTGCTCCAGTTATAACACTCTGTATCTAAGTCCTTTATCTTACATCAGGAAGAGAAGGGAACCTAGACAGATGTCATGTCTTAGTCACATCCAGAAAGTCACACCAGGTCCAGTCCAGAGGGCTGTCTATTAAGTGTCAGAAGGTCTAAACCACCTCATGGTACAGAGTGTTGTTTTTTAAAATATGCTGCAAGATCCCTGGTGGCAGTAGGCAGCAGAAATGTTGTAGGTCCCAAATGGTGGTGGCGGGCCATGTGGTGGCAGGCAGCGGGCTCTGGGAGCAGGCAGTCCCAGGCAGAAATGGCTGCCTGTCCCAGAGCTGTGGCCTGAGCAGTGGTGGCGGGCCATGTGGCAGCGGGCAGTGGGCCCCAGGCAAGGACGGCTGCTGGTCCCTGAGCAATGGCTGGTCCCAGGCAGGGAGACACATGGCAGGCTGGCAGAAGACAGAAACATGGATAGACACGACATGCAGGGTGAGGTTGAAGTTTATTTAGGGGGTTATGGAGGAGGAAGGGCGAAGGGGGAGACAGAGAGAGAGAGAGAGAGAGAGAGGGAGGAGAGAGAAGAGGAGAAAGAGACAGAGAAGGGGGGGAAGCAGAGAAGTGGGGAGAGAGGCAGAAGCGAAGCTGCCTCTCTTACAGGAAGATGGAAGAGAGAGTGAGCTCAGGCCGGAAGCTGGAGATCAGCCTGCTTCAAAGGATGGGGGAGGGAGTGGCCGTGGCTTGTCTCTTAAAGGGACCAAAACCATAACACAGAGGGCCAGGAACCATTCACGGATATGGCCCAGGAACGTGTGCTCATCTGACTCTCAGCAGTGCCTTTCAAAGGGGGCAAACATCTTGTTTTGTACAGAGGGTTTCATGTATGTGGTAGTGGTGTGTCCCTGGGAGGCCAAAGCACTAATAAAATAATTTTCACCTCTTTTGTGATGGCTCATGTTTCTTCATGCACCCTATTTGCTAGAAAAGAGCAGCCATTTGTGCACTGAGTGTTTATTGAATATCAATTATTTTCTAAACAACAAACCTGACCACTCTGTTTTCATGATATTCACAGTCCAGTGAGGAAGGGAAACAATAAATGAGATAAGTGACAAGGAAATTATCATAGCATAATAAAAGCCAAAAATGAATTCATCAGTGAGGGGCATAAGGAGATCCAGGTGCAAGCTCGATAGAGGCACAGTTTAGAAGTCCCGCCAGGATGTCTGTGCTGATGAACTGAGGTGAAACAGAAGCTTAACAGAGAATATGAGGGCAGTGACTTACAGCTGCCAGGTCATCTGCACACTCCACAATTAGATGTGGTGGTGATCCTCGTGTACATATATGTGTCAATATTTAACTCAAGCAGTTCATGGGGAAGTGCTCGTGTGATTAGGGAGGCCATGTGTTTCCAGATCTACAGGGTTTGTAGAATGAGTTGGTAAGCTGGAGGCCCAGGAGAGCGGACGGTAGTAACAGTTCCAAAGCTGGCTGCTGGCTCAACACCCAGGTAGAGCTTACGCCTCCATTTCATTCTAAGGCAAGGATAAATGTCCCTTATCTTGGAAAAGATTAGTTCTTGATTTCGGGTGGAGATTTCCTCATTATTGCTTATCTTTGAAGAGCGAGGGGTGGAAGCCAGGGCTCTGGGTGTGCTTGTCAAGTGCCTACACCGGGCTCCCCACCAGCCTGCAAGTCAGCCACTGTACTGTGTTTATGCTGATCGCCTAAGGCTCAGCTGTGCTTGGGATGGCAGTTCCTTTAATTCGTTCTACCATTTCAAATGTTAATCCCATCCAGAAACGTCTGAGATAGAGCTTGGCCAAACTTGAACAGTGTGTGGCGCGATCAAGTTGATGAAATTAACCATCGTGATTGTAAACAGACATTGGACAGTGGCTAAAAGTTGAGATTAGGGGGTGTGCTGGCTTTAGTGTGTACAGTATGGAGCAGTATCTAGAGGGTGGGATGGAATGGTTGATGTGGGAGTGATTTCTTATTAATAAAGAAACTGCCTAAGCCCCTTGATAGGCCAACCCTTAGGTGGGTGGAGTAAACAGAAGAGAATGCTGGGAGAAAGAAGCTGAATCAGAGAGTCGCCATGATTCTCCCACGCCAGACAGATGCAGGTTAAGATCCTCCCTGGTAAGCCACCTCATGGGCTACACAGAATATTAGAAATGGGTTAGATTAATATGTAAGAGCTAGCCAATAAGAAACTGGAACTAGCCGAGCCAGGCAGTGTTTAAAAGAATACAGTTTCCGTGTAATTATTTCGGGCATAAGCCTGCCATGTGGGAGCCAGGGCTGCCAGAACGCAGCCCTGCCGCTCCTTCTACAAATGGTAGAGAGCGATGTGGTACAGGATAAAATGGAATAAGGTGGTATCACCGGAGAAATCTCGATTAGCCACCTGACTCCATCCCTCTCTAGCTTCGTGCTTCACACTTTCTGACCCCCTGGTACCTCGTCTACACTGTGGGGCTAGCAGTGCATGGCTCCCATAGCTACAGGGAAAATTAAAAGCTCTTGTGGATAAGAGGCCTGGACATCCAGATCAGAAAAAAAAAATCAGGAAATTGTTGAGAGTTTCCTCACCAACCCTAAAGAAACTGCCAGGAGCTTCTCTGGCCCTGGGGGCTAGGGATCTTCATTACAAATGCAATTAGTCAGAAAAATTAGCCAAATTCCTAAGATTCCAGACTTCAGGAGTTTTAGTAAGATTACTTTTTACTCTTTGGAGGCCAGTCTGAAGAGTGAAAATGAAAATTCCCAGCCAGTGGGTGCTCGGCAGTAGTGAATCAGGACCATCTATTGAAGGCAAAGTCATCCAAGGCCTAGGCCTGAGACCAGGGCCCAGTCTCAGTCTACCGGTTAAACAAGCTACGAGCTCTCCTGAGTTCCTCATGTAGACTGGCGGACCCACAGTTGGAGTCTCTCAGCTGTCTGTGGATAGCGCATGTACGAATGGGTGTCTCTCTCTTTGTGTCTCCTGACAAACATCAGCAGCATGTACACCCATCCTACACCACCAGAAGACAGGGACCACCTGCTCCCTGTGCTCCCCTTGGAATGGCTGTTGCTTGACTTCAGAGGAAGACACAGGTATCATCATGGTCCTGCCGCTAGGCCCTCTGACCTATCTGGAAGTTGGACTTCCAGGTCCTTAGTTCTTCCAATTATAAAACAGCACTGATTATAATATAAACACACCTCTGCAGGCTTTATTTATAAAGAGAATTGGTTGAATCCTCATCACGTGGAAGCTCAGTGACCTTGGTGGCTTTAATGAACTGCGCAGGAGTACACTGTGAACTTGTAGCTTGTGCCAGGCAAAGGGCCCTGAGTTCTGGCAGAGCCCCTTGATATTCTTATTACGTTTTCACCATTCTCACTTAGCACTTGGTTCTAGAGACTTTGATCCGAAATCCCCTTTTCTTCCTTTCTTTGGAACATGGTAAAAATATGGCTCACTGGGGTTTAGTGAATTCTGTAACACTGGTCATCAATGAGTCATACAACTAGGAAGTGAGCGTCTTTCTGCTCCGTCATTTAAGACAGTTCTGGATCGTGCGTTCTATGAAGTACTGTTTACGAGTGCTTAGTAATCTAAGTGGCCACCATCCTTCATCATCCTTACTTTCTGTCGCCCAGTGGTCTCTGCCTTTGGACCAGTAACCTTCAGCCCAGTGGCTATTCCGAAATGACCTCTAAATGCTGATGACGTAACTGGTGAACAGCAGGGCCTTCTTAGACAGGCCTAAAAGTCACTGCTCTGTGAACTGGCCAGAGGCAGTGTTTCGTTTGAAGATGACAGGGGTGGGGCAGATACCTGTTATTAGTCAACTGTGAAAGTGGGTGGAGCCTGGGATAGTCTCCCATCCTGGAGAACCACCCCCTCTGCTTCAGGGGGTGGTGATGGACATGAAGAATTTGTGAGTCACTCTCCAGGAAATAGCAAGCCTGGGAGGCCAGGACAGGGAAGCAGCCTGCTGGCCTTGTGTGGGCCACCACACCAGCCCTGGGGAAACGGGGCAAGTGTCCCAAGACAGAACTGGAAGCAAACTTCGGTTTGTGAATCAAGAGTTCTACAGCGGTGCAGCAAGAGAGGGGCCCTGAACCATGTCTCCGAATTCTCTTTACATCTGTGTTTCCTTTCCACCTCACTTTTAGTTCATTTTGTTGTTATAATTTTATTTATTTTTTTAGCCAGTGCATTGAACTGCATGTAAAGGAGCCAATGGAACAGAGTCATCACCTTGCTCGGGGCAGGCTTTGGAAAGACACAGAGCGGTATCTATCTGGGTAATTCTGCAGTGCCGAGTGGTGGTAACTGACGTAGACCTGAGAGAGGCCAAGGAGAATGTAACAGTGAAGAGAAAGAAACTTACTCTTCAGATTACATGTGTGCTCCGGGCACTGTGTATGTTTACATATTTTTAGGAACCTTCGAGACACACAATTGCCAAACTTTCTACTAAGAAGCACATCTTAACCAGGAGTGGTGCTGTGTGACTTTGCTTCCAGCATCCAGGAGGCTGAGACAGTAGGATTACAAGCTTGCTTGTGGCCAGAGGACAAAGCATGAAAAGGAGAGGAGGAGGCTATTTTCTCCAATCTGGTAAAAAGCTAACCAAGGAACACCGTCAGGAATACAAACCACCTTCCTCCAATTAAACAATACATCATAGCATTAATCAGCAAGTCCTTCCTGTGTCCTATATTCTGTTAGGAATTTCCCACAACAAAGGGAACTACAGTTTCAGCTCACATGGTAGCTTCGAAATCAGAGTAAAGAGGGGGCAATCCTTGAGATGCTTACAGAGGCAGTTACAAGAGGACCGCATCCTCCTGGGATGAAAGCTGTTTTACTGTGTATTAAGAAAGACTTTTGAAAGCAGATACAAAGCTGGGATGGAGGCTTTGTAGTTCCCCAAAGTTTTCATTGGAGCACCTGCAAAGATTTTATTGGCCCATAGCTTTAATCTGCATAGGCTCCCGAGGGCAAATGGCAAGCTTCGCTGTCCCCATTTACCAGATGGAGAAAACAAGGACGGATGTGTACTAGATGCATTGATTTTATTTTGAACAACATAAAACAAGTGGCAAGACTAATTTTTATAAAGATAAAATTAGTGAGAGTTTAAGATGAATGAATGTGTGTGCATATTTAAAGGATACACATACATACATAGAGACATGTAACTATAAAGTAGGTAAGTTGGAGTTCCCTTCAAAGGCTCTCCAATGGTTTTTAGAGGAAGCTCTTTCCGCATTTCCCCCACTGTATCACTCCACTTATTTTAAAGTGTGGAGAGAATGTCTGGGCACAGCCATTTGACTCTCAGACCAACTTGATGAACATTTCTTAGAACTGCTGTGAAGTCACTGCCTGCAGCAAGTGAGGAACAGGGAAACAGGTCAGGCCAGTGCAAAGTTGCATGTGCATCCTATGGGATGGACAGTGAGACCCTTTCAGGAAAGTTGTGAACTTCATGGAATCCATAAGGAGACTGTAGACACCAGACAGGGAGGGAAGGTCACCTTGAGCCCAGCCAGTGACACTCTGATTCCCTTCTGTCTAGGAGAACAAAGGGAGATGTGAGAATTCTCCAGCCTCCAGTCTATTCCATGTCTGAATCCATGCTCAGTGGGCATAAATACTTTCTGATGAAGCCAGCCCGTCATTTCCCGGAGTCGCATCCTGATGGAGGTGTTCAGAGGCAGTTCCAATCATGTCCCCCAGAACCAGTTATGCCTTCGAACCAAAGGCCTCTTTTGCCTCAATCTTTTTACCCACTTGGAAGATACAAGATCATAGTAACTAACTGAGTGGATTGTGAGTGCTAAGGCATACAGCATTGTAAAGATCTTCAAGTAATCCAGGTAGGCAGAAAGCACTGCTTGACCGTAGTCACCAGGAACAGCCTCAGTGCCCTTCTCCTTGTCATGGAGCACTGTGGATTAACACCAAGTACTTCCTGAACATTATTGCAAAGGATCCTCAACACAGAGTGGATAGCTTCATTCCCCTGTGATCAATAAATGAAGCACCAAGAATATCAGCCATGTGAGAGTTGATCTTTATTGTCAACCTGGCTGCATTTGGAATTACCAAAGACGCACAGCTCTGGGTATCTCTATGGGGAGTTTCCACAAGGGTTCAACTGAGTAGGGGAGACTCACCTTGACTGTATCTCAATGTCTGTTGGACCAGCCATGGACTAGGGTGCCAGAGTGAATAAAAAGAAACAAAGGAGAAGCCCACTGAGGATCAGCAGTCATGTTCTCTGCTCCCCGACTATGGAGACAATGTAATCATTTGCCTCCTGTTTCTGCTGCAGTGAATTTCCCACAGGATACACTCTGTCTCAATCCATGAGCTAAAGGGAACCCTCGCTTGAGCAGCTTTTCTCCAGTGTTTTGTCACAGCATTGAGAAAAATACCTAATGCAAGGAATTGACTACAGTGTGCCAACTAGTGACTGGTATTGCACGGGGATGTTACATAGTGTATACAGGTCTTGGAATGCCATATTGTAGCTTAAAAATATGTACAATCACTATGAGGATTCAAATATGTCTTCATTAAAAAGTAAATGGAAGGAAACCTCCCTGGTTGGGAGGAAATATCATTTAAGATAAAACCCACGTAATCCCTTGCTTAACTTTGAGTTCCTTTTGCCTGAGTGTGGTGCATAGTGTGTGAAAAAGAGCACATGTGTTGAAGGAGCTGTGGGCTGTGTTCCTGTCGCCCAGCTCCTGGCTGCCTGGCTAGCTTATACCCCGAAATAATTACATGGAAACTGTATTCTTTTAAACACTGCTTGGCCCATTAGTTCTAGCCTCTTAATGGCTAATTCTCACATCTTGCCTAAGCCATATTTAGTAATCTGTGTAGCACCAGTCTTACCAGGAAAGATTCAGCATGTCTGACCTGGCGGCTTGCTTCATCACGTCTGCCCTGGAGTAAGGAGTTGGCATGAGGGGTTAAAGGAATGAGGGCATTGAATTATTGAGATGGCTTCCTGCTGACCTTGGAGCATTGACCATCTTTTGGGGAACCTAACAAAGCTGGGATGCTGCCACATCCTGGGGTTTCACTTCACTGCCCAGTCTCTGTAGAGCTCTCTGGCACCTCTTGGACCTGAAAAGATGTTGGCAGAGCCAAGGACAAGGTTAAGTCTAAATTTTTTTCCTTAGGTCCTGGTGATTGAAGGGGAGGGTGTCAGGACCAGGGAACAGTAGGGGAAACTTTGGCTATTGATTGACAGTACTTATCTGGAGTGTGTCTGATCTTTTCAAAGTGAATCGAAGTCCACTTCCTACAACTTAAGACTGTAACAGATATTTTTAGCACAGTGAAAAGCACCTTTTAAGTCTGTAGTTAGAAAATGACCAGAGAGATTTGAAATCTTGAGCTTGTGGCTATGAAGAGAGTGGTAGTTCTCTGCCAGAGTAAAATAGCTTATTTCTACCCCTTAAGTCGCTTCCTTATACCCTGGAACATTTTATTTATTTATTTATTTATTTATTTATTTATTTATTTATTTATTTATTTTTAGTTTTCTCAGACAAAGTTTCTCTAAAGCTTTGGAGCCTGTCCTGACATTCACTCTGTAGACCAGGCTGGCCTTGAACTCACAGAGATCGGCCCGTTTCTGCCTCTTGAATGCTGGGATTAAAGGCGTGAGCCACTGCCTAGTTACCCTGGAACATTTTTATCCTCAGACCTTTATAACTTGTTTAATTGGCATTTGCATACCTCCAAACACATTCTTGACCCTAAAGCATTCTCAGATCCTCACATCTTAAACTTTGTATCTTAAACCTCCTTTTATTTAAAGAAAGGAATAGTAAGAAGTTATCCTAAAATCTGTTATGTGAGTTTGCCCCTTTTCAACTGGCAAACCTACAAGCCATCAAACTGCATCACAGTTCTAGAGAAGGATAAATTTTACCTGAGTAATGGATTAAAAAATAACAGAGACTTATATTGGCTCCCTAGATAGCTACCCCGGGGTCCTCCATGGTCATTGAGGAAAGGTCTTAGGGCAATATCCATTTTTTGGCAGGCAGCCTGGGGCCTGTTAGGCTTCAAGAGATCCTGCGGATTAGGAGTTTGTAGGAAGACAAGTCCCCCATTGGCCCAGACGTCTCAAGGAAGTCCATTCCTCAATGTTCTTTTGTCCATGTCTGAAGAGGTCTTTGCAGCAGTTGCAGAGAAAAGTAGGTTTGGTCAGTGGCTAGTGCTTTCACTTGTGAAATGAGTTACAGGTGGAAATTCTTCTGTACAAATCCATCTTCTTTGGAGAAAGTAGGGGTTGCCCAGGAGTGAACCTGTCTCTCTGGTACAAAAGGCCTTTTTAATTACACATTTTATGCTGTATTCCCCAGATCTCTAGCATTTGAGGGCTATCTATTGGGTATGTGTGAGTTATGACTGCAATATAAGATCTGGCTGGAGAGATGGATCCAAACTGAGAGGTTGTGGAGGAATGTTTTACCCAGAGTCCTCCAACTTGACTGAAACTTGTTTTAACTTAATGAGACAGATTTATGTTGGAGAATGTTAGCTTTTGTTAATCTGAAATTGATCTTTATAACCTTAAAATCATAGCATCATGTAGAACATACGTTAAAGCAGGGTTGAATCACATAGATAATATGTTGTTACAAATCTAATCATATATTTTTATCATCATTTAAAAGTACATACCAATTTAAAGTATTTGAGACTTGTTTTCTTAGTCAAGAAGGAGGCACAATAAACAGAGCTCATTAAGTCTGTTTAAAACGTTTTTAACAAGTTCATATATGCATACATGCAGTTGAATTTAAATTGCATACACACATTCACATACAGAGTTAAAGCTAGCTGATATTCACATACATAGGGTTAAATCAAAAGTCGCATGCATACACACACACACACACATATTAAACAGAAGTTGAGTGAAATAAGAAGAAAGGGAAAACCCATGTGGGTTGAGTGAGAGGAAGTTGACTTTTCCATCTCTAACTCGTATGTTGTAGCAAACAGACAGGGCATTTAAAGAAAGAGAGGGAGACAAAGAAAGTGGAGAATCAAAGTCACCAGTGAACGAGAAAGGAGATTCCTTACAGGTGGAAGAGAACAGAGCCACTGCAGGTGGAGTGGGCGGGTGGGGGCAAGTTGTTGCTGGCGCTGTTTGGCTAGGGCATAGGTTGTTGCAGGTGCCACGGCTTGGTTAGGGGCAGAGCTGCACAAGTCTGCAGCTTCTCCCTGTCCCAGTCACCATCAGGGGTCAAGTGGCACAGGGGTAGCTGGTCACGTGGTCACCTGTAGAATAGCTGGCGGAGAAATATCCCTTTTAACCTCAAACAAAATGGCTGTGATCATGTAGTCACACCCCTGCTAAGGTTGGTGGTTAGGTCTTGTGACCTGCCCTTATCCAAGATGGGGCTTTCCCACGTGTTGTAACTCCTCCCATTTGCCCATCAGCTGGCAGAAGTTAGAAAGGTTCCATAAAAGTTTTGGATTTGGTTCTGTTAACCTGTTTTCCACAGATGAGACAGAAAGATTATTGGACGGGCTCAGGTCACTCTTCTGCTTGTCAGTCAAAAGAATGAGGACTGGAGCAAAAAGCCCAAAGGTCGCAGAAGGCACAAAGACAAAAGGGCAGGAGCCTGAAAGGACCCGTAGGTCCAAGAAATGAAGGTACCACTCAGTGATGGCTTTGCTAGGGCACCAGGTCCGAAAAGACCTGTAGGTCCCAGAAGCGAAGGCACTACTGTAAGAGCAGTGCTAGGGCACTAAACCCAAAAGTCTCGCTTGTGGGAGGTTTGCTGGAGATGATAGGCGGTGAAAGGAGCCAACTGAAGCCCTGAAGGTGGTGGCTGGTGGACCAGGAGTTGGAAAGTAGGCAGTCAGTCTGGTCCAGGATCCCTGCGTGTCTCAGGAACATGGGAGAGGCTGGCCGAATCAGGTGCCAAATGTTAATGATTATAGCCCGAGGTGGACAAATATGCCATGCAGTCAGAGCCGGAAGGAGGAATTTATTGAGAGAAGGATAAAGGGGAGGGAAGAGAAAGAGAGAGAAATAGAGAGCGAGGCAGAGATCTGCTTGTCTCTTCAGACGAACAGTGGAAAGAGAGTAGGTGGGGCTTGTCTCTTAGAGGGACCTTTGCACCTGCGTACAGTCAGGGTACTGCTTGTTGTGTGTAGAGGCCTCCACAAACCCTACACTTAAGACTCAAGGGCCATCGAGAAAGAGGAAACATGAAGAATGTAAGAGCCAGAGGACCAAGACAAATGCCCTGAAATAATTTGTTCTTAAAAAGAAAGAAAAAACGGCCTCAAAGGGCAAGGGAGGCTCCTCAGCTGCTCCAGTGGGGAGGCCTCTCAGCTGCTTTACTAGGGTGGCCCCTCAGCTGCTCCACTGGGGAGACCCCTCAGCTGCTCCATTGGGGAGGCCCTTCAGCTGCTCCACTGGGAAGGGTTCTCAGCTGCTTCATTGGGTGGGTGGGTGCAGAGAACGGGGAATGCTCACCTATACCACTGGGAAGTGCCATTGGCTGCTTCACTGGAAAAGGCCTTTAGCTACATCAGTGGGGAGACTCCTCAGCTGCAATATGTCATGGCAATACTGTGTGTGTGTGTGTGTGTGTGTGTGTGTGTGTGTGTGTGTGTGTGTGTGTGAATCCTATTTGTTTATCTCTTGTTGATCCAGCTTTAGTTACAGTGGTTTGCCCCCAGAAAGAGCAATAAAGATGGAGAGCAGTTATTTTTGCTGTACAGCTGCATTTCCTAGTCCCTCTTGCTGCTGGCTGTAGCAGAGAGGCTGAGATGATCGTGTTCTGAACAGTTAATGCGGATGAAGTGGTTTGCCCATCCCCTGACCTCATCCTTAAACAATGTTCACGTAACTGTTCTGTTTCCTTGCCTGGTCTTGATCTTAGTGGCCAGAGGACTCTCCCAGCCTCATCTTGCCACTCTTTAACCCAGTCGTCATTGATATCAGGTCTCAAACCTAGGACAAATGGCCGAGGTGCCTGTTTAACATCAAAGCAGCCCTGGTTGCCAGGTTCTCCCAGCATCCCTCTGTCCCTACCTGTTAAAGAGTATGGCTGGCATATACTGCCCCCCCCCGCAACTCTAAACTTCTTCAAGCCAGGAACTGGGCTGTCCTTCTCCCAGAAGGCCTTCCCTATATAATCCAACCATTTTGGTTACCCGACCCTTTTGTCTACCCTCTACTCTCTTGGCCAGTCTTTTGACCCAAGCCAGCACTCTTGGTCAGTGGCACCTCTCCCCTCATCTCTCTCTCCTCTTCCTCTTCCATCACCTTTCCCCCGCATGGCCTAGCTCAGGGTCAAGTTCACTCTGGGTTCAGAGGTCTCTGCCTCTGGCTATGTTCTGCCTTTATCTCCAGTGAACTTTCTCTACTATACCTAGAAGCAGTCATGTCCTTCCTTTTTTTTTTATTTTGGTGTTTTTTTTTTTTTCATTCAATTGGCATAAAAATGTCCACTCTTCCTCTGTACCAGTTCAGGCACAGAACTCTGCTGGGCCTTCTAAAACTTGTGTGCCCAACAGTCCGGCATGGCAGGATCCATGAAGCTCCCTCCCTCTGGGAACCCACTTTTCAACTGAAGCGACTCATTGAACATTCCCACAGACATGCCTAAACCCATCCCAGAAGATTCTACCAACTCACCGTGTGAGCTTCTGTCCCCTTTAAGCCTAAAAGAAGCCTCTCTGTAGAGTAGGGCATGATTCGGTAGGTCTGTGCCTTTCATGTTATAAACAACAGTATGGGGTTAAGAAATGCCCAGTTCACTTCCTTTTCCAGCCTTGAAACCCAAAAGGCTATTAGATGCTTTCTTTAATAGGAAAAAAATTCAAATTTCAACATACCAACTAGGTAACCTTGCTAGAAAGAGGAATAACTTTCCTCTGCTTCTAATGAATCCACAAGGGAATAAAATAAAAGCCAGATAGCTTTCTGAATGACTGAACTATGTCGATCATTGTTTTGACCCCCTGTGTATCCCTAGTGCTAATAATCCTGAGAAGATTGTGGCATGGCTGGGACAGGAGATGGGGAAGTACAGAAGTGGAACAGACTGAAGTTCAGGGAAGGTCGGTGTGTCGCAGGTGTCCAGAGCGAGTGCCTACCCCAGCCAATGAGAGGAGCCCAGCAGAGCCCAGCTGCGAGCACCAGGAACAGCTGGAGACAAAAAGGGGGCAGTCGGAGCCGGGGAGAAGAGGTGTGTGCTTCTTGTACTTTTTATTTAATCTATAAACATGTTCTTCCTCTTGTTAAATGGAGGTTAAGGGGAAGTCATTAAAGATCTTAGAGCTCATAGTGACAGGAAGATGAAGCAAGCTGGAAGAACGCCAAGTCGGAGGCCGAGGGACCAGTTCTGAGGTGTGTTCTCCGCCTTCCTCCAGGATGAGCCGAACTCTAATTATATCCTGACCCTGAAACCACAGAGATGACACAGCACAAGGGGTCCCTGTGTCGGCTGGGAAGTCTAAAGCCCTGACCAGACAAGGGAACTGGCGCGCCCTCATTCTGCACAGTGTTTTGCTACTGAGCTCTATCTTCATTGACTTCCTCATTCTAATTCCTTCATTTCTAACGAATTCACAAGGGAATGAAATGAGATACATAGTAGCCTTACTATGTTACCCATTGTTTGAACCCCTACCCCAGAATTCACTAGATGGTCAATCCTAGCATGTTTGTAAGTTGACCTCTTTGGGGAGTGTCAGGATTCAGAGTGAGCCTTAACTCTCTAGGCCTGGAGGGAAGGTTGGTGGGGTGTGAGTCACAGGAGAGAGCAAGGCTCATTAATATAAGAGATTTCATGAGTAGGCTGAGGGCAGGTGGGGGATGGGAACATGAGTGATCACATGGGGGTGTGGACGGGAGGTGGAGAGAACTGAAAGAGACTACTGGAAAGGGGGGAGCATTTGAGGGTCAGGTAAAAACCTGGCACAAGGGAATCTCCCAGGAATCTACAAGGATGACCCCAGCTAAAACTTCTAGCAATGTTTTAAATGTAACCTGAACTGGCCATCTCCTGTGTAGCCCAACTGTCATCAGAGAGGCTTTATTGAGCAATTTATGGAAACAGAAGCAGACCCATAGCCAAATATTATGTGGAGTTCAGGGAATCCTGCAGAAGGAGGTGAGAAAAGATTGGAGGAGCCAGAAGGGTCAAGGACAAAACAAGAAAACTCATAGAATCAACCAACCTAGGCTTACAGGGGCTCTCAGAGACTAAACTGAAAACCAGGGACCCTGCCCCGGATTGACCTAGGCCCTCTACATATATGTTACTGTTGTGTAGCTTGGTCCTCTGTGGGATTCCTAGCAGCCCCACAACAGCTGGAGCTGGAGTGGAGCTGTCTCCAACTCTTTTACTGGCTTTTACGACCCTACCCCCCTATACTAGATCACCTTGCCAAGCCTTAATACATGAGGAGTTGCTTAGTCTTACTGCAACGTGATGTACCATGTTTTGTTGATACTGGGAGACCTGCCCTTTTCTAAACAGAAACAAACAGGGGAGGAGTGGATTAGGGTGACAGGACAGAAGGGGGTTTAGAGGAGAGGAGGGAGGGGAAACTGCCACCAGGATATAAAATAATTAATTAATTAATTTAAAAAGATTCATTAGTATAGAGCTTGAGAAAGACCTGAGTCTATGACAATCACTCCTGGCTTCTCACATGCTAATTTAAAACTTGAGTTAAGGCGGGGCTTAAACAACGACTGTATGGTATGGTGCTCTCCAACTAATGACGTTAGTTGCTTAGACATAAAACAACAGGAAAGGGGGCGGGGAAGCAGAAGCAGAGCTGGTCATGGGGAAACAGAAAACCGGGCCATCTTAGAAAAATTAATAAAAAGCTTTATTTTGTCTTTTCTTCTCCAAAAATTTAGAGTTGATAGCAAGAAAGCATCTCAGTGGTGGTAGGGCCAGCTGGATCCCTTCTCTGCTGATTTTTAGCTGTATAACCACCGGCAAGTCGTTGAATCCTTCGCATGGCTTCCTTATCTGCCAAACCAATGCCAAACAATAATCACTGCCCACACTCCCTTTCTTTTACTTTTTTCTTTTCTTTCACAATGTGAGTGTGTGTGTGTGTGTGTGTGTGTGTGTGTGTGTATATATATAAATATATATATATATATATATATACATACATGTATGAATGCATCATTTTCTGCATTAGGGGCACACACATATGAGGATGCATGTCAAGGGGAGCAAGGTTGACAATGGGAACCATCCTCAATCACTCTTGCACCTTATTCATTGAGCCAGAGTTTCGGGATCAGACCCAGAGCTTGCTTACATGGTTCGTCCTATGAGCTACCTTGATGTTGGACTCCTGATTTTGCTTTTTTAAGGCTGCAGTTATAGGCACACTGCCATACCTACCTGGCATTTACTTGGGTTCTGGGCATCCCAGATCCAATCCACATACCTGCATAGCAACCACTTTAAGCACTTAGCCATCTCTCCAGCTCCTGGCCACTACTCTTGAACAATTGCTCTATGCTAGGCACTGGACTTACAGTGTCTTGTTTATATCATCTCAAAATGATAAATGTAAAACTCTGTAGTAGTGTGAATGTGTTTTGTTCTTAAAAAAAAAAAAAACATATGTACTGGAAGCCTGGCCCATACTGTGGTGACACCAAGGTAGTGGAATGTCTTACAGTTGAGGCCTGGTAGGAGATTATTAAGGCGTTGTTGCTGAGCCCTTGTGATAGGAGTGACACTAGTCATGCGGAATCAGTGACCAGGGTTTGTAAGGTAAGGTCACCCTTGGTCTTTTCTGCTTATGGCATTTCCTAGTCTTCTTCTCTAGTCGAGAAGGTTATGATGCAGCCAAACACCACACTGATTGCATCTTTCAATTTTGAAAATCATGAGGGCCCAGCCATCATTAAGTATGCAGCCCCAGGAATGGATGACAGCAACACAAAATGGTTAGATGTGATAGGCTAGAACTAACCGTCTCGGCTCAACACCAGTTCTCAGTCTCCTTTCTCCATCTGAGGAGTTAGGACTATAATACCTCTGTCCTGTACAGAGTCAGATATTCTCTCTCTCTCCCCTCTCAACTCTCCCCTCTCCTCTCTCTATTCTATTTTCTCTTTCCCCCTTGCTTTCCCTTCTATTCATCCTCTTTCTCCCATCCTCCCCTCCTCTGTAAATCTTCACCTCCCTCTTCCTTTCAGAACATTAATAAATGATTGGTATGTTGATAGGTAGGTAGCTAGATAAATAGATATATTCATCTAAGTATAGCCGAACTGATTGGTATGTTGCTGGAGAAATGGATACATTTGTGTAAGTATACCCAGATTTGTACTTCATATATCCTAAGTATTCGGTTATTTCTCTGATGGGAAAACTGCCACCTTTCATTTTCTCAGCATCTAACTTTTGTTGTTCTCTGATACCAAGAGCTTGTACTTTATGAGTAATAGGGAAAGACACTCAAAAAGAAAAAAAGGTAAAATGTTATGAGAAGTTTCAGGCTTGCTAATCAAAGGATTTTGTTGTTCTTGTACCTCCTCTTTCTTCTGGCTCCTTTCCCTATTCTGCCCTCACTCTCCCCTCTTCTTTCACTTTCTCTTTTTCCTTCTCCACCTTCCTCCTCTTCCTCATTATCACCTCTCCCCTTCTGCTCTTCTTTCTCCATGTATTTATTCGGCAGCTAAGCCTGCTCGTAGATATAAGCTGACATAGTGGACAACTCAGTGAGACAAGATAATGCAGCAGGAAAAACTGGACTCTGGAATGTGGACTTAACTTTTGACTCTGCAACATGTTTTGTGACCTCTGGTAAATTATTAAGTTCCCCATTCTTGCTTTCATTATCTTGTAAACACATACTAATAGTATTCAGTAATAGTATTTACTCCCTCACCTTGGTAACAACTGGCACAAGGGAAGCACTTAGCAGAGTATCTGGGAAATAGTAACTGCACCTCGTTGTTATCCCGTATCCTTAGTGTTGACCTCATTTAGTAGATGAATATACAACATCAGGAAGTTGTGTCTTCCTCAAGATCATACATCAAGGAGTCTTCAATGGGGAGGGGAAGGCTGTGAAGTCAACCAGCAAAGGCAGCCTTGGGAGTCAATGTGGACTCTATGTAGCTCCTAAAATGCTTTGTCTTGAGTCAATCAATCATCTGATAGTCCAGTGCCAACAGTGTGTGGGTCAGAGAGAAAATTCCAAGGGGGTGTTGGAGACTTAAAAGATTCAGAAACTGATAAGAGAATTAGGATCAGGAATCATATGGAATCAGGGCTTTTGTGTGCTAAAGAGTGAATCAGAGCCAGCTCAGCAGGATCAATGGTGGAGGATGAGAGGAAGACTAACTGACCTCAGGAAAGGCAGCTAAGATGCAGCCTACCAGAAAATGGGACTTGCTGACCCTGAACACAGGTTCCCTGTAGGATGTGTCCTAGGAAGGAGGGGTAGAGAAGGCATAGCTCTGGCAAGGCCTCAGCCTGTCCAATCCACAGTCCACCATCACTCTTCATTTCTCACTGAGAAGAAACAGAAAAAGTCAAGTGACTGTTTAGGAGGAGCAGTTGCCGGGGTTGTTGTGATGGGAAGCAGAGGCTTGTCCTGAGAACAGCCTCAGTTGTCTGTCAGAGGGAGTGTGATGGTCACAGCGTCTGTGGTTCACAAAGTCTTCCCTGAGATCTCAGGGGAGTACTTCCAGACTGCACCAAGGTGAAGAAGGCAGAGTCTCTCTTTCCTTTTCCGTATATGAAAAATGAGGGCCATGGAGCCAGAGAAACTTGCCCAAAGACAACCAGGCAGCTAGCATCAGGAGCAGGCCCTGACACAAGAACCAAGTCCATGTTCATCCATGCTCTAGATATACAGCAAGCCAGAGTACAGCTTCCCGGTAGCTCATATAATTCTTCCCTCTTGCCTCATACCTCCACCCCAAACACACTTGGTCAAGCAGGAGGACCAAGCAAGACTCTGGGACTTGGCCAACCATAACTGGGGGAGTCTTGTGAGCCCAATGTAAAAGCTTTCTGTGCTGTTCATCAGTCATAACAGTGATTTGAAGGATACATGGTAACAACCGGTTGAATTCAGATCTAGAGTGAATCCCAAACTGACCCCATTGACTGGGTCCTTTCATCTCTTGCTTTCCTCATTCTTTAAAGGAGAAAATACAGGGAATTATTACAGGGTTTCTCTAAACAGGTTTGCAGTCTACCATGATGGATGGTGCTTGTCCACAAGGTCACAGACTCACCACTGGACATTTCCAAACCAAAGGGTGGCTCCAAGACTCCACTTTTAAATAGACATATAGACATAGATAGGGCTGACCCGAACCTTGGGTGATGGCATCAAAGAAGGCATTGGTTCCCAAAGATTTAACTAATCACCCAAAGAACATTCAGAAAATGCAGCCTTGTCATTGCCTCTTCTGTTGGCTCCAATGGGAGTTCAGGCATCTGCTTTGTCCTTAGGAATATTTAGGTGTATTCCCTAATGGGAGCTGTTGCAACAGAGTATCAGAGAGTGGGTGCCTGACATGACAGAAATGTGTTTTCCTGCTATTCCGGTGGTGCAGGGTCAGAGATCAAGACATTGCCCAGCATGAGAGAGCATGGTCTCTGTCCCTCTCCCCGCATCTGGTGTTGTCACACAGCATGTAGCATTCCTTAGATTCTTTATGCATCACCTTTATCTCCGACCACATCTTTACAAGGCACGCTCCTTGTCTGACTCTGTCTCTAGGTATCTCCTTTTGATGTAGACGTCGTCATACTGGATGAGGAATGACCACCCTACTGACTTTGTTTTAACCTGATATTCTGTAATTTTCAAATAAGTTCACATCCACTAGCACAGGGATTAGGACTTTAACCTATCTTCAGCCACTGTGTTTTTTATTTTTTTTATAGTGCTGGGGTGTGTGTGTGTGTGTGTAGGGGTGGGTGCTGGAGATTGAACCCAGGACCACGTATATGGTAGGCAAACACTCTGCCACTGAGTTGTATGTCCAGCCTTCTTTTCACCATTTATTTTAAAGAAAGGCACACTAAATTAGACTGGCTTTGACTTTCTGACTTCGCCTTCTCAGTAGGCAGGATTAGGCCTGTGCTACCAGGCCATGATTGGAAAGGTATAAGTGAATCCACAACTCCAGGTCTAAGAACCAGCAACACTGGTCAGAACGCTGCCAGGAACCACCAGGGCATCCCGTGAAGCCACAGATTTTGCCTCATTGGTTTAATGGAATTGAGGATTATTTTGTAACCAGAAGATGCTGCTGATGTTAAGTTCAGGGACCCTAATTTTGAATCTTGAGGGTTTTTTTTTATTTCCACACAAGTGACTCACAAAAATCCAAACATGATTGCCATACAAAAAGAGGCTTCGCCCCATCTCAATAGTGGAGTTACTTTGAATATTTTTGTTGGTTATTTTAATGTTGTTCTTTATTTTATTATGTTTTATCATTTATACTTAATTTCCCATCTGCATGCACAGTAAATATCCACAGGATAAATTTGGGAGCCTTCAGGCCTGTCCACAGAAAGTAGCCTGGTAGAAGTGTTTGTAGACAGCTTTCCAAAGCCCATGCTATGGGAAACATTCTCATTATTATCTGCAGCCCTAGCCTGTTTAATCTTACATATCCAGGGTTATTTTGTTAGCCTTGTGTTCCACCCCCACTGACTTCCCAGCACCGCCATCTGTCAGCCCAGTCCAGCCCGAGCCCAGCCCGGTGCAGCTGTCTCCCAGGAGGTGACCCCGGGCAAGTCACCTGTGAGGGTCTAATCAGGGTCTGGGCCTCAAGGCCCACCAAGGCCCATGTGTGGCAGAGGAACCGCACAGCCTCCCTCCATAACAGAACTTGTCCCCAGATGCCTTTGGGAAGAAGGTGTGCCCGCACTGCACACACCACCCAGCCACTGGTGGAGGGGCCTTGACAATGGAGCAGAGGAAGCCAGGCACAAAGAGGACAGCTGCACAGCAAGGCTGGGGGAGAGATAGCCTCCCTCACTGCACAGCCTGACTTATTTATAGATGCGCTGGCTCTTTCTGCGGCCCAGTTAAGGACGCCTTTCCATAAATACATAGAAACGGATGTTATTCTAGAACCTGCCGATAATATACACAGCTGGAGAGGTTGTCACTGGATTAGCAGCCCCACTTTTCCTCTCCCCTCCCCCCAAAATAGAACAGAAAATTAGAACTGCATGCGTTTTGTTTTTTGATGTTTGCATGCAAGAGAGAAATTCTATTTAAGAGTGACACAGTTTTTGGTTTTTGAGAGTCAAAACATGATTTCTTAGGGAATAGGAAATTAAGAAGCAAGACTACACCTTTGCAAAGCAAAGGCTGGATCCTTTGCTTTCCCCCTTTTCTCTGGGAGCGTCTATTTAACCCAAAAACAATTCTCTCCATTTA
Organism: Alexandromys fortis; assembly: GCF_014885135.2. Classification (NCBI taxonomy): domain Eukaryota; kingdom Metazoa; phylum Chordata; class Mammalia; order Rodentia; family Cricetidae; genus Alexandromys; species Alexandromys fortis. The sequence goes on from NW_026067949.1 coordinate 3,895,953, forward strand.
GAGGCTGCACGTGGTGGTTCATTCCCTGCAACATGTGCTCTGCCAGACAGAATCCCGGCTCTTTTTGATCCCCTCGCGTCCTGAGCTGCGAACGAGCCCCAGCCCCTAGCCTTTTGTTGTTTCCCCAGTTGGTTCTTCAGACCCTTAATTCTATTATCTGGCTGTAATTTGGCTCTGTGTCTCTCCAACATTCTTCCCTTTATTCTATCCCCTTTCTTTTTAATCGATTGATTCATCTGTAATTGGATTTTCTCTGGCTCTTACCAGCTATTAAAAGTAGCTGTGTCTGTGTGTATGTGCATGAGGGTGCTCTCTAACTAGGCCATGCTTTCGGCTGCCTTACAGTCTTCCATCCTGCCTGCCGTTTCCAAGTAGGAATTCAATTCCCTGGGCCCCAGGAAGGCATCAGGGATCAGTGGATAAAATATAAACTTTAAAAGCAGACAGAACCACAGCATGTTTTGTTTTGCTGTTTAAGACTGACATTTATTAAGCTTGCGCTGAACGCCAGACTCTGTTCCAAGCACTCTATGAAACATTAATAATCCTTGCCACACCCTTTTAAGGTAAGCCTGATTATTACTTCTCCATTTTACTAACGATAGCATGAAGGTTGGGATGGTGTGGGGAGGGGCTAAGGAACTTGACCAAGGTCCCATAAAACTGGTGGCCAAATTCTTTTTTTTTTTTTTTTTTTTTTTTTTTTAGTTTTTCGAGACAAGGTTTCTCTGTAGCCTTGGAGCCTGTCCTGGCACTAGCTCTTGTAGACCAGGCTGGCCTAGAACTCACAGAGATCCGCCTGCCTCTGCTTCCCAAGTGCTGGGATTAAAGGCGTGCACCACCATCGCCCCGCTCAGTGGCCAAATTCTTGATGGCTATTCGTTTTTTTCCAGTTCTACACTACACATTCAAATTTGGGTGAGTGAGGACAGGGTTTGTTTTCCTTACCTCTTTTCTATTTGCCAAATTGATAAAAAGCTGGTTTTCCTTGCAAGGCAACTGTATTGAAGTCTCAGTAGGAGATTTGTGGTGTTGGGTTAAGTGTGCAGCCTGCCCAAGTATGGGGACATTCTAGGCAATCTAGTGATCCCTGCACTGAGATTTAAGCCAATGACTCAATCAGGCAGCTTGGGGAACACACAAAGAGAAGCTGATTGGTTGATTCCTGTGCTCACCGGCCCCGGTAGTGTGTTTTGAAGCAACAGAAACAGAAACCAACAAGTCCAGAGCGAACACTGTACAGGTTGGGCTGTTGAGCCTCAGTGGTTCCTTAGACACAAGAGTTCAGCTCCGCCGCCCTTCCTTCCCCCCAATATAGCACAGCAGCAGACTGTAGCCCCACTGATCACCAAGGCACTTCTGCAACTATTAGGGGAGACGGTCCCCTCTTTTTCCTTATATGCACCAACTCTGCCAGAGTCACCAGGAAGTGCAAAGTGGTTCTCAGCTTCACTTCGCATTCAACGCTGACCCTTACCACAAAAGCATGAAGCAGATGCTCAGATTTCTATTGTACAGACAAGGAAACTGAGTCATAGACTGCTTCCTTGACTTGACCAGGGGGCAGAATCGAGTCTCAGCACACACTCTCTTCACTGAACTTCAGGCTTCCCTAGATGTTGTCAGTGTAAGTACAGGAACCGCAGGCTGAGGAAGTGAGCCAGGCTCTATGAAGCAGAAATTAGTAGGCATCAGATGTACCAAATGGATTCTGTGGAATGCTAGTTGCTCAGACATTGCTTACATTGCAAAAAATTCTGAATCCATTTATTTTTATTTATCTATTTATTTTTCTTTTATTGAAACTACATTTTTTATACAATATATTCTGAGTACAGTTTTCCCTCCCCCCTACTCCTCCTAGTTCCTCCTACCTCTCCTCCCATCCAGATCTGCACCCTTTCTGTCTCTTGTTAGAAAACAAACAGGCATCTAAGGAATAATAAAATAAGATTAAAAAAATACGAATATGTCAAAACAGCCAAACAAGAAAAATACCCACCCCCAAAGTACAAGAAATGAATACAGATGCAGAGGAACACACATTTCCACAGTCAGGAATCCCATAGAACTAGAAGCCACAATCTATGACCAAAGGACCTGTAAGGTAGAAAAACAACAACAAAATAACAAAATATCCAGACTTAACAGCACGAGACAAAGAACCTCCAAAGATGCCATCTACTGCTGCGCATGGGGCTTACCCCTAAGTGTGTGTGTGTGTGTTTTTTTCCCCCAGTAAGACTTCCTAAGAGAAAACTAAGTTTTTATCTGCAGTGGCTGTCATTGGAGAGTGGCTATCATCCTCTGGTTTAGGGATTGGGGTGCATGTCTACTTCGCTTTTCAGCTCTAGGACCCTGTCTATGTTGTCTCAGTCTCTGTAGGTCTGTATGTGTGTCGGGTCTGTTGTGTCTCCAAGACAACAGAGGAATACTCAGCATTGCTGATGAAGGGCAAACTCGCACAGCCACTGTGGAAATCAGTGTGGCAGTTTGTCAGAGAGATGGAGTTGATCTGCCTCGAGCTATACCAATCACAGGCATATACCCAAAAGATATTTCATCCTAGTATAGAAAAACCTGCTCAGCCGTGTACATTGTGGTTCTATTCATAATAGTCAGAAATTGGAAATAACCTAGACATCCATCAGTGGATGAATGAATAAAGAAAATGTGGCTCATTTATACACTGGAAAGACAAATGCAGTATGTATTCACTTGTATGTGAACATTAACGATACTGTCATCGATAAATAAGATACAATCTGTAGCATTACAAAGGTTAGGTAGAAATCATCTGACTCAATTCCTGAATGATCCTGTGGACAACTTTGCAAGGCTATTGATGGTGTAATGCACATGAAACGCTTATAGTATTTCACGACCTGGTGTGTGTCATAACCTCCTAATCAAGTATGATGTAATAATTATTACTGCAGAAAAGAATGTTTAAATATAACATACACTTGCAAAGTTGATGCAGGTGCTTAAATATAGTTACCAGATTCCTTTCATATTGGATTAAGATATTTTTACATTTTTAATTAAAATAATATGACATCACTTTACCTCCTCCCTTTCCTCCTCTCAACCCCTCCTATGACCTCCCACTGTGAAATTGATAGCCTTTTTCTTTATTATTGTTTAGGTTATATTTATATATTTGTGCATATATGTATCTATGTATGTATATAACAATAATAATCAAAGATTTATTTTTTAAAGCCAAACTTTCCCAGCAGAATTAGTCCCAACACTATTCAGAATGGCACAAAGCACAGCTTGGACCACCACTCAAGGGGTAAGGTCAGGAATTTACCTCTGTTATGAAACTGCAGAGCAATATAATTTTGTACCTTCTAGGGTCGGGCAAACTCCACAGCCAGCATTTGTAAAAAGCAATATTGTAGCAACCACATTCATTATCAGTTAAGTCCTTTTGAATCTTGTTCTTTCAGGAAATCCCCCAAAGAATGTGTAAAATTCTGCAAATTTGGAGATTTGTTTTAACTTTCCCTCAAGCCATGCAATCTAAAAAATGTAACACTCCTTCTGAAATGAAAATGGCACGTGTGGATTAACTCTAGCATGACTAAAAAGAGGACAGTCTGGACAGGCATGATGGTGTACTCTTAATTCCAACACATGAAAGATAGAGGCAGGCAGAGTTCTGGGGCTGTCTATGACTCTTTTGCCTGCTTTTGGGACCCTTTTTTGCCTGCCTGCTGGGTTGCCTTGTCCAGTCTTGATGTGAGGGAACGTGCCTAGTCTTATGACTTGATACGCTGTGCTTGGTTGATATCCCTGGGAGGCCTGGTCTTTTCTATAGGGTGGAGGGTGGATCTGAGGGAGAGGTGAGGTGAGGTGGGGCCTAGAAGGAGTGGAGGGTGGGGAAACTGCTGTCAGAATGTGATAGATGTGAGAAAAATAAACAAAAAAATAGACAGACAAACAAATAAACAAACAAATGAACAGCCTTGCCTAAATAATGAGTTCTGGGCCAGTCAGGGTTACGTAATAAAACTCTGTCTCAAAAGAACAGAAAGTAAAACAACATTAACTCAATCACTGTGGTGTTCTTTAAAATCATATATGATTGTAAGCAATATACATTTCCAACCGTGAAGAGACAGGTCAGAAGCATGGGACATCTCAAGAACACCTTGGTTATTATTAACTGGGAGCTGCCTGGAGCATGAAATGGGAATGACTGAAGGTACATATTTGAATTCTGAATTCTGGAATTTAATGATAGTATTGCCTAACCTTTTGAGTATAACAATAAAAAAGCATGAGATATGTTTTAATAAGGGAAATTTTAGGACAGTCAGTAAAAACAGGGGGAAGTTATAAAAAGGGTTGACTGCTCTTTAGAAATTAAGTAAATTAACTATGGGAGAAAATCAGAAAAAAAGATATGGGAATATTCCCAAGGAAATAAAATCCTATTCAAAATTTGGTGAGGGGTAAATTATGGTATGTTAGCAACTCAGACCTAGTTGATGAAATTAAATGACCATATCTAGAATATTCTAGAACTATATGAACCAAGTTGTAAACTGGTTATTTCTGGGATTATTGGTGGTTTATATTTTCATTTTGCTTCTCTAAGGGAGGAAGAAAAAAGAAATTAGCAAACAGTCTAAGGGCTAGGGAGGGTAATGGACATACAGGGAGTCTTTGGTTTATATTTTCATCTAAGTAGAGGTGAAACTGCCAGGAAAGTTCCCACAGAGACCTGTGTCTGTTGTCTGAAGAGGGTCACCCATGGCAAGCAAGACTGCTCTTGTCCCAGTGGTAAGTGCTCCCTCTTGACTGTCCTCCTTGCTTACACTTTCACTTAGAAAACACAGGACTGGCTTCCTGATGCCATGCTGATAACCCTCTGATAAAAGTAAGCCAGGTGCTCCTTCTTGCCTCAAGGTCTTCGCAGATCTTTGATGAGTGAGTTTAGGGTCCATTACTTTTGTTCACTGATATGTATAAAGTCATGTCAAGCCAAGAGGAGGAATCCTTGCAAGAAGGTGAGACCTGCAGACTCCCTGCCACGTGTTAGGTCTGTTTCTGGTGCTATTGATGTGCTACGTAGACTTGAGACCAAGCTAGGTGCACAGGAGCTAAGTCTTGGGATCTGCCTCTGTCAGAAATAGCCAGGTTAGCAGGCCAGATGATGTCACCCGACTGGGGGTCAGTAGGGCCAGGGCATGAGTGTCATTGTGTCTGAAGCCCGAGAACCAAGCTTACTCCCTACAGCTCTCCTCCACCCTTTGTTCCGACAAGATGCTGTAGCCAGCTAATTATCAAACCAAACCATAGGGTTCTGGAACAGCACCTATGAAATCAAATTGATCATCTGCCAAATGACTCCTTCACTAAATTGCCAGTGCGCGGTTCTGACCTTCTCCGCGGAGGAGGAAGCCCCCAGCATGCATTCGCACCTCGGGAAACTATAATGGGAGTGAGAAAGTGGGAGGGGTGGGAGAGGGAGCAAGCCTTTTTCCCTCCCTGGGCTTCCAACCAGGAATAGCTCCCCAGCCTTCCCCCTCCCCCAGTCCTGCAATTGGTCCCATTATCGCTTCCACCCTAGCTAATTATAGTCACTGATTACCTAACATCAAATCCTACTGTCACCTGCTTTGGCCTGACAGATTATGCCATCTGGGCCACGTGGCCAGGGTGCAGGAAGCATGAGAGGTCACAGAGAGGGGTAAACAGCACTAAATGGGAAGAAATGTGTTTATAGCCCCGACAGCTGACTGGGCCATTAGAGGGGCTTTAGCTGCCGTGTTGCCAGCTGAAGCCTCTCTCCAGGGGCCTCACCACCCAGTGCTATTAGCTAATGGGATGTGGCTGCTGCATGTTGCTGCTCCTGCTCCAATCTTGGCCATGCCATGGGACTGTACCCGCTCCTAAAAAGGAAGAGAAGAAGGACCCAGGAGAAAGCCAGGGCTTGCAGTTGCATCCACATCAGAATAAATGGCCGGTAGTCTAAGAACGCCCAGATCAGGTCCCTTTGCCACTTCCACTCCTCACTGTGTATTGTTACCAACATATACATGAAGCCCATTTGTGAAACTAAGTAGATTCTAGGTGGCAGCTCAAATTTATTAACAACTTTTGTTTTCTTCACAGCAGCGCGAACGTCTGATGTTCACGTGCATGGTGTGACCTAGAAATCTTATTAAGAGGCATGTTTTTATTCTGTAGGTTTGGGGTGGGAAGCGAGGCAGGTTCTCTATTTATAAGAAACTCCCAGAGGAAGCTGCCCTGCTTTGAGGATCCATGAAGTAGTCAGTGAGCAGAATTCAATGACTAAATTAACATTGGACAAAAAAACCTACAGACCAGTATTTCTAAATCTGTGCACAGTAGAACACTCCCAGACAGCCACTTCTATTCTGCTTGGCACCCCTGGGAACTCGGTGCACAGGATTATCATAGTGCAGGAGAAAATGCCTCCAGTGGCCAGCTCCAACTGAGATGTGAACAGTTTGCATTCTACCGAAAGTTTGGTGCTCTATGACCTAAATTTTTATGACAACTCTTGCTGGAGACGCTACACTCCCCTGATTGCTTCACCTGCCCATTAACGTCATGATTTGGAAAATGCATTCTCAGCCAGGTCTATTCACATGAAACACCACACACACACACACACACACACACACACACACACACACCAATTTGAGAAAGCCTTCAACACTGAAGCAATACCCTTACAATATGCTGTCATAAAACAGGCATGTGGGCACTTGGTTTTCTTTTGACAGCTTCTAGCTTTCTCCTCTTCCCAGTTTGAAGAGGAAGTAGAAATAGCTGGGGAAAAAAGAGACAAGAACCCCACCAGGGTGAGGAGCTACGGACTGAATATGTAGGAAGTCAGAAGGAAGACTTAATGTAAGAGACTGGTAGCGTATAAAAAAAGAGATTTTCAAGACTAATCAGTCTTGCTTCAAATGTTACAGAAAGGCACCGTTTGCCACCCTGTAATTCAAAAGTGATTTTACACGACAGTAAAAAGTGGACTATGTGAACATTATGTAGAAAGGGAAAATATAAGACAAAGTGACAGATACCATGTGATCACATTTTGTGTGCTCGTGTGTATTTATGTGCCTGTCTTTATGTATTGGCGCATGCCTTTAGGGAACTATAGTGTAGTGATTAAGTATGTAGACATTGGGAACTGGGGGGACAGCTTTATGGAAGACCTCTTGCTTCTTGGGTATGAGAACTGCAATTGGAATCACAGAATCCACAAAAAAAAAATTGGCATAGTGTAATCCTAATTCATTTGAGGCAGAATTAGGGCATTCCAGGGGCAAGCTGGATAGCTTGACTAACTGAATCCATGAGTTCCTGGCTCAGTGAGAGAGCTTGACTCAGTGTGGAAGGTGCAGAGTAACCAAGAAAGACACCCAATATTAACTGTGCCTTCACATACATACAACATCCACAACACACATTCCAACATGCATACGTAAACACACAAAACATACACAGACACACATGCATGAGTGCCAGAACAATCCCTTCTTCAACGTGCATGAGGAATTACATGAGATGATGCTTTGGAAACACCTAGCGCATTGGTTCAAGCAAAGCACTCACTGATGGGAGCTGTTACAATCCAGGAAAAGAGCCTTGGAGGAATCATAAATGACTCCTTCTTCAAGGGCTTGGGTCTTTATGCTGACGTGTCTGATGTTACTTGGTGTGTGACTCTTTCCCTAAAGGAAAAGTCAGCATTTTGCTATGTGCAGTTTCGTCTAATGAAGCAATACCATAACCAACTGACTACCCTACTTAGTGAACAGTGCCTAATACATTTTTCCTGGAAAACTTGGCACTCAGGACCACTCTGTCAGGCCCATAGTATTCATGGCCACCATGCTAATAAAAAGAACATTTGTTGGAAATAGAATATGCATCCCTGCAGCCAACCAATCAGAATGTGTACACACAGTTCTTCGGGTACACAGCTGAGCAAACAGTGGGTGCCTCTGTGTTCATTGGAAGGAGTCGCTGTTTCTCCCAACTGGAGGAGCCCCAAGTAAGCAGAACAGAGGCTGTGTCCCAGCTACCACTTACTCAGCTGAGGGTCCTGTGCTGGGCGCATACTGCACCACGGTCGTTGGTAGCTCTGCTAGCAGGCTGATAGACAGGATACGTACCTCTCTGTTCAGCTGTCCCACGTAGCAAGTAGTGACTTATAAAATGTGGACTGGCTGACTAAATGCATGAATAAATTGATTAATGGATATTACACAATGAATATATTTTCTCAGACTAACTTTGGATTTAGTTAATCCAAAGTCATCCTCTGTGTTTCCTTGATGTTGTTCCTGGTACCCTTTGGATCCTCACATGGAAAGTTCTCTGTGGCTGGGGGTTATTGAGGACTGTGGATTGTTTCAGCAAGTTGACTTCCTGATGTGCGGGACTCTAAGGCAGATGAAACTTGGCCCTGGGAGAGCTTTTATGTAAAATCTTTTCTCTGCTTTGGCTGAGAAGCTCCCAGCATGCCTCTGTCTCTTTCTCGTGCTTTTAAGTGAAGTCTGTAATGTACCCTCTACTTCAGGCAGGCAGAAGCAGTGATTACTGGCAGCCTCACTTGGGTGTCTCATCAAGAGGCTGTGATGAGCAAGATCTGACCAGGGTTGCCCAAAGTACTTCAGTAGGTACTCCGCTATCCTGCTGCACAAGGGTTTCTGTAGGGCAGATCAAATAAGTCAATCACCTGTCACAATTAGCTGGGAAACTTCATCCAATTACCCAGGGCCATTCCACTGAGGGCTCCAGGATCTTGATCCCAGCCTAGAGATGTTTTAAAAGCTACACATAGGCTTCCACATAAAAGACTTCTCTAAAACCCTCTGAGGTCCTCAGATCCCAGGATTAACAGTATCAGGGCAAGTTGTGATTCTAAATGCTGTGGTCCTGTCCTTTTCTTTGCAACTACACAGTATTGTCTCTTGCCTCATGTATCAACTATTAGAAAAGTCTTCCTTGCTGGGAATTCTACACTCACTCCACTGAACCTTTGCTGGATCTCTGCCCCCACCTCCAATAATACTGGAACCAGATCACCTCTCTGCTGGAATGTCATCAGCACCCTCAGACTGTCCTGTCATATCTTCTCAGCTAGACATGAGATCCATCATGAGAAAAATTGTATTTGTTTATGTTTCCATATAACACAGCAGACAAAAAATCTCAGGCTCCGGAGTCACAGGGCTCGTTCTCCTACACTGCCCATAACTGTCTGGACTAAAGTCAGCTTTCCAAATCTTAGTGTTTCTGTCTATAAAAGGTGTGTGTGTGTGTATGTGTGTGTGTGTGTGTGTGTGTGTGTGCGCGCGTGCGCACGCTCACGTGTGTGTGCGCGTGTGGGGGGGGGAGGGTGTTAATATCTATGACCTGTCTCTGTGTGAAATACATCGATGATCTGGAGCGAGTACTACAAAGTGTCTAGCACACGAAAGCACAGCCCTCTCCAATGTAGTTCTCATGAGAACACAAAGGAAGCATCAAGAAAAGCACAGTGGCTCACTGGCGCTTAAAACTTGGTCTGTGAGGGAGGATAGATTGAGACAAGGCTGGAGGGATCATCCTGTCTGAGATAATAAAAAGCTTCCAGTCCCATGACAAAGAGTCTGGGCAGGACTGAGGAAAAGAGCATCCTCCAGGAAGTATTGATCAGGAGAGATTGAGCTGATAGAGATGCCTTAGAGACTTCTCTCCTGCTGTGAGAACACCTGGGGATCCTAAGAGGGATGTTGGGGGTGAATGTAGTCATCTGACCCTGGAAGGTAGAGATTTATTCCACAGATGTTTCAAGGTGAACGAGACAGCCCTTGCCCTTGGGAAGTTCGTGCTCTACTGGGGTCCAATTCTTAGATAAGAGAGCTGAGGAGGCAGGAGTGTCATGATGGGAAAGATGTGGGTCCCAGAAGCTAAAGAAAGCAGTGGCATCTGGATGTGGTGGGGAGGAGGCCCAGGAAGCACCAGAGAAAACAAGGGCTGTGAAGTTCCCTCCTCCCAGCTGTCCTGAAAATGGAAGTGCCTGGACATCCTAATGCAGTCCAATGGCGTCATGTGCAATGGGCAAGAGGGATGATAGAATCCTTCCCAAGACCAGGACTCCTAATGTCTCACAGCTTTGAAACCCTTCTCACGGAATTGTTGGCCCCCATCGCCTCCCTTCCTCTGCACCATCATGGCAGTGCGGGCGATTCCGTGATGAGCCATGATCTCCTTTCCTTTGTATCTATCTATGGGTAGATAAAACCTGTCTTAAAAGTTTCTTCGAGCAGCTTTTCTTTTCTCTTTCAGACAACGGGCTCTCTGAAATGAGCTGGAATTTAATGTCATTCCATTAACATTTCGGAAAATGCCAGCAAGGAGCTCCAACCGATAATTACGTACAAGAAGCGCAAATAGGACGTGCTTGCCTCGCGCAGGTCCACTGTCCCCCGTCCCCCCAGAAGTGTTTCAGAGTAGATTGTGTCATCAGAACCTACTTGAGATTATTCTGTCCCGTCAATTACGGATTCAAATGACATTTACATTTGGCCAAATGGTCTCTAATTGAGCTGCCCATTAAGTGACTGCAAGTAGAAGCAGTCATGAGGTGAAACCTCATTTGCAAGCTGCAGATAGGAAGGCGGTGATTAGTTCTAGAAGGTGAGAAGCTCATGAGTCCTCCTCTAGCTGTTTCAGAAAGGGGCGCGGAGGCCAGCGATGGCCCCCGCCCTTGTTCACAGTGCCAGTGATCCTTGCCCACACAGTGGTTGCAAAAGCCCACCACTCCACGTGACTTCACAGCTCACTGTCTCGGGAGCCACTGTGACCTCTGCGTCACCTGTGAATGGACAGTGCAGGTGCTCCGCTGTGCTCATTCCACAGCTGAGAAAACTGAAGTCATAACTCAGAGATGACTCACCAAGGTCATGCGACAAGCCGAGGAAAAGGCCACAATCAAGCGAGCACTTCCTACCCCCAGACCTGGGGCACTTACCACACCATGGGACCTGTCTAACACCTTTAGCAATGACAGTACAGAGGGATAGGTTTGGCAATGGAGACAGATGTGTGAATGTGGCCAGCCCATCACCAGATATGAAAATGACCACACAAAGAGGAGGTGACCTGTGGCAGATCTCCCACAGGGAGCCCAGGAGAAGGCCACAGGGAATGATTACATTCAGAAAATAATGGGAAGAAGAAGGGCAGTACATTGCACCAAGTCACCTTTCCTTTCCCACGTATTGACTACAGTTTGTCTGACTCCATAGGAGCAGAATCAGCAGACATGGAGAGTCAGCTATATATATATATATTTTTTTTTTTCTGAAGGAGTTCCTAAATGGACACAGAGGATGCTTTCATACATAGTTTATCTTGTCAGATTCAAAGCAAGAATGAGGTGTTCAGCTCAGAGCGGCAGCAAGGCCATATGAAACACACAGACCCAAACCAACCTTGTCCCACCCATGAGTGTGCTGAGGAACGGTCCTGCCAGTGCCGTCTGTGCGAGAGATGTGAGACCTGTGGAAGACCCCATTAATGTCTGAGCCCTGCAGACTTCCTCAATTGGACTTGCGATACAATGTAAACGCTTAGAAGGTTTCATGATACCCAGTCACGTCCAGTGCTGGCTCCTTCCTCAACCTTATCTGTTATCAACTGTCAGCCCTCCGCACAGATCCACAGATATATCTGCCTGGTTGTCGAGATCGTAAACTGCTTCCCCTCTTCCTCTGCTGTGGCTCCTGCTCTTGTTTTTTTTTTTTTTTTTTTTTTTTTTTAATCTGTTCTTTGTGCAGGATTCACTTCCTCCCTTCTACCCCAGCTGTTTACCTCCTCCTGGCCCTTCTAGTACCAGCCTACAGGTCACTTCCTGTGGGACGTAGCTTAGTGCACCTCTGCCCTTCCTTGGCTAGGCAGGCCTGCCTTCCTCTCCCACCTCTGTCTGTATTTCCCCAGCTCTCTCTGTAATTGCTTCATTCTCATTCAGTCCTCACCACCTGGCAATTACTGAGTGGTAACAGCAACTGCTTCTCGTATTCACTATGGTAACCTCAAGCCAGGCACTGCAGTATTTTGTTGAATGATGGAATAGATTATTTTTTTTTTTAAATTAAGTTAGCCAGTGGTAAACCTACTAAGCAAAACAAAACAAGGATGTTTTGTTTAACCTTTAGGTGTTGAGTTCAGTTGGCTTGAGCAGCGCTAAGATCCCAACTGGACAGTACCCCTATGTCATATGCCATAATAGCACATAGGAGTCAAGATACTGCTGAAGAAAAGAGAGCGAGCAGGCACCCTATTTACAGAAGTCCGTCTTAAAGAGGCTTATTTCTATCTGGGTGGGATCCAAGTTACTGAAGGCTTTAAATAATTGGGAAAGACATTATCTCTGGAAGCTAAAATCCAACCCTTGAATACCTTGGTTCTTGCCAAATATCTCCCACAACCCACATTAAGTGGATTATCCTGTCCTTAATCACATGCTAAATGCCTGCATCTGTGGCTGGCATCAGCTGAGTGTGCGGCAGCTGCAATCACCACTTAACCCCCCACCCCCTGCTATCGCAGCAGAAAGCACTGGGCGAGGAGCTCCCGGCAGTGGGTGGGAATCAAGACCGTACAGGTTAAGGTCTTCATGTGGTCATCCGCTCAGCACCAGTTAATGGTCAAGCGTATTCTCGGTGCAAAAGAGAGAAGTCTGGCCCATTTCATTTTTTTCCAAGGGACTCTATGGAAAAGAAGTACTTACAGGACTAAAAATTCCTTTTGCCGGCACTCAAAACTCGATGTAAACTCGAGGTTCTGATTCCGGAGGTCTGGACTAGCGGCTAAGAAACCAATAGTCAGATATTCTGTGGATTAAGATTATTGCTGCTGCTAGTGTTAAGGACCACAGTCTGAGTGCAGAGCATCTTGCTATAACATAAACAGGGACGATGAAATCCTCATCACCTCAACTGATTCTTTCAATGACGGTGGGAGTAGGTGCAAAGGTACTTACTGAGCCTCTACCCGATGGTACCTTCACTGTTAAATTTTCACTTCCTTTACATAAACCCCAAATCCTTAATCCCCAGCTTAATCTCCTTACACTTAGGATCTGATCCCAGAGGCTGACTTCTACACAGACCTGTTGTTCACCAAGTGATCTCTCAAGCCGAGAGCTGTACACACTGATGGTCAGAACTGCTTTCTCTGGGGCTGGTCTCTCTTGATCTTCAAGATCTTTATGACTCCTCACACCACCACCACGGTCTGAGAAGCATACGGAATGTGAGAACCAGGAAGTTTTGAGAAGACCAGAGTGCTTATCACCAGGGACTCTGAGCTAGCCATCCAAGCACTTGTCAGGTGCCACATATCCAGTATGTCCTCACACAAGGTGTGCACAAACAACAGAGCCTTGTGCCGGGGGATAATAGGTGAGAATTGCACTTGGTGAGGATCTGCTGTGGGCGGGACAGTGTCCAGACTGTTTCCTGAGCTCTCACTCAAGAGATGCAGGTTAGGTTAAGGGCTTTGCTGCCTGGGCTGAAAAGACAGCTCAGTGGTTAAGAGCATTTGCTGGACAATCATGAGAACCTGAGTTGGGATCCCCAAACCCAAGTGGGGCACCCAGAAAACACCTGTTACTCCAGTTCTAAGGGATCTGACATCTTCTTTTGGCCTCTGTGTGTACACAGACATGAACACCTTCACATCAGAGGTATGCATATACATACATGGACATATGCATAAACAAATATTTGAAAAATATCTCCTGTGTGCTTGTGTTCCTTCATCATTAGTTAAGGACTAGCTGTGCTTTAGGCACTGAGTAGCTATACACACGACCTTCACTTTCAAGAGTCCTGATGAACAATAAAGGTCACACCAAAAATCACTCTCCTAGGAAGCACTTTTAGGGATAGACATTCTTCTCCCCAGCCTAAATCCCTCTGTTTTTTTTTTTTAACCTAATGAATCCTTCAGACCATCAATTCATCAACTAGGGAACATGCTAATAATATAAATATCATGACTCACTTGGTCCGTAACAGGTCTAATAGGCAATCTTCCTAACATATTGAGAGAATCTGATAAGAGGAAACGTCATATTATACTTGGAGGAAAATGACACCGATAACTAATGGAGACAGACAGGTGAGCATTTCCCATTTAAAGCCACCCTAAGAACCTGCTTAGTACAGAGATACAGAGAGAGCAGACAGGACAGACTCCCAGCTTGGAGAGACTGAGTTAGGTTGGAAAGGTGAGTGCAGGTATTGCACCCAGGCAGGTTTGTAAACAACGTAACAAGAGTTGCGTCTGAGGCCAGGAATGCAGCCTTGCTAGAATGCTGCAGGGCTGGCAGGGTGTGGGTGGGTGGGGTCGCTCCAAAGTACCACCCTATGCTCACATCACACCGTGTTATTATGACCGGTGCTTCTCTGCACTGATATCCTGCCGCATGATTATGGCTTTATAGTTTCAGGCCCACAATCATAAGGGATGGGTCACTTGGGCCCTAAGATAAACAGATGCTCCAGGTAAACACTTCCCCTAGCAACTGCCCAGCTGAGATTAGTCCTGGGTTCTGGAAGCCACCAAACTGCACTCAGAATGGGCATATCATGGGCCTATACTGACAGAAGTGTTATAGAGACAACTAAGATCTTAAGGAGGTCACTGGGTAGGGACGTGAGCAGTCCAGTAAGAAATGAGTGCAGTAAAGTTTGGGGGACAGAATTGAATAGCTGGTGACTTAGTTAATGGGAGGAAAGAAATCTTGTCTGGTTGGCAGGCACGGTGATGCATAGCAGAGCTGGAAAATCCAATGATTTGAGGTTGGGGGTGATACTTTGAAGGAAGATATAGGTAATGTGGGGATCAATATCCCTTTGAATGCTTTGTATCTGAGAACCATTTTAGTTCTCAAAGTGGAAATACTAGGTGGCCAATGGGCATATACTTTTCCTTGTACCTAGAGCCCTAAAACATGTCTACTATTGGCACTTGATATGTTCACCAAGACAAAAGTCTCTCTGGAAGTAACGAGGATACAGGATCAAACTAGGGGCCCATCATGAGATAGATAAAGAAGAGGAAGAAAATTGAATGGGAAGGGCCTGTGAGGTGGGTACAAAAGAGGACCTGGTTTGGGGAAGTCAAGGGCCCAGATGAGAGTCAGCATGGGGAATATGAAAAAGGAGTACACACTTTATTAAAAATGTAGACATCCGTGAACATAGAGCTTATATCTCTACTAACACCTAGAATAATGGATGACATAGAGTAGATTGTAGAATTTGTATTAATTAACTAATTAAGGATGGAGTCCAAGAGTGAGAAATAAAGAACCTTTTTTTTTCTAGAGTAAACCTTCCCATTCTCCTCGCCTGACTCCACAACAGACATTCAGCTATCAATAATTAGTCTCTCTCTCTCTCTCTCTCTCTCTCTCTCTCTCTCTCTCTCTCTCTCTCCCCTCTTTCTCTCTCTCTCTCTCTCTCTCTCTCTCTCTCTCTCTCTCTCTCTCTCTCTCCCCTTTTCCTCTCATTTTCTCTCTTTCTCTATTTATGTCTATCTCATGCGCTCTCTCCCATACTCTCTCTCCTGAAATAGGTCTCATTATGTACTTTTGACTGGCTTAGAATTCAGTATATTGACCTCGGACATTCTTCCCACTTCATCCTCCGAGTGGTGGGATTACAGAAGCACACTACACCCTTGTTTTCTTCTTCTTCCTCCTCCTCCTCCTCCGCCTCTTCTTCTCCTCCTTCTTCCTTTTTAAATTCAGTCTCAGCCTCAGAATTCCTCAGCCTAGCGCGCTGGCCAGCGATACTAAGTGGCTGGACTTGTCTGGCACAACCAAGCCTGTTCATTTGGCCTAGGAATACACTGAGTAAGCAGTACAGGACTTGATGTCAGAGTTACTCAAAACTGGGGTGTCGCTGAAGCAGCTTCAGGTGGACACCCAGACACTGTCAAGGTCCTCCAGAGGGAGTTGCTCCTTAATTAGAGTGTAAGCCAGACAATCTTAAAAACAAACCAGACAGAGGTTCTCCCTCATTCCTAAACTGTACCTGTAACAAGCAGAGAGAGGAAACGCCTACCTAGTGTATGATTAACACCAGCAAACGAAGTCCTACCCAAACACTTCCTCCTAAGCCTTTCTCCTCCTTCTTATCTTTAGTGGCTTCCTAAAATGCCTTTTCTGCAAAGGCAGGCTCCGTTCTACATCTCTGTCTATGAATACAATTACCACGTCTGCTTCTTCCACAAGGTAAAAATGAATCACAAGACGCAAGATATTAACTTCTCCGCCCCGCCATAGGCATCCTGTCTTCATCTCTAAATGATGCAACCCCCCTCCCATAAACTAGAAGGTGACAGCTTTATTCTTCAGTCCAAAGTACTTAGCGTTGTGGAGAGACATCTGCTGCAGATGAAATTCGGGTCTTTGGAACATTAATACTTTGAAATGTCGTCTTCTTCACCACCTGGAGGCCCGTGGGTCCATGTGTGGATGTTTCCACCTTGTTGTGCCTTGCAAGCCAATGAGTGCTCAGCTCACAGTGAAACAGGTTGTAAGCTCTGCTGTCTAGATCCAGACAGCCACACTGTGAGGGAAAGGGCTGCAATTTGACATCCAGAGCCTCTCAGTACCCTCCACCTCACCTCCCTGCATCATTGTCCATCCTTCCACAGACATGCCCCGTATGTTAGATCCTACAGTAATCTCTACAACAGAATTCACTAAGAAATAAGAGTTTGGGTTTTTTTTTTTCTCACCCAGGGCTCATGAATGGGCTCCAGAAGTTGTGTGTATCCCTCCAAGATCATAAGCAAGATCCTGTGTGTGAAGTTTGTTTTATTCTTTCTTTCTTTCTTTCTTTCTTTCTTTCTTTCTTTCTTTCAGATCCCTAATGCAATTTCCCCTCCCTCTTCTCCCCGACTCCCTGTGTGTGTGAGTTTTGTCATTTTCATCAAACCCTGAATCAAAGAGGTGAAGCATCAATGCAAATCTAATACTGCCATCTCACAGGCCTTCCCATTGTCCGTATTCACATGAAAATATCACCAAGAACTGTCAGATATTCTGTCTAGTTTTAGTTTTGTCTCCAGCTTTGCTGGTCCCAATCCTAACCCTCCCTGATCAACCTCTGTTCAAGCTACCTTCATCTCAACAGCTAACTGAGAAGAGTCTCCCGACTGCCTCCCTTGGTGTACCCACCCTCCTGCAGTCTGCTCCCCACAGAGAGCCAGCTCATCTCTCCAGTTCTCTAATCTGATCATTTTGATGCTTTTGCACAAAACCCTTCAATGACTTCCCACAGCTCTGAGTGTAATAGCAAGCCATGAGTAGTCACGTGAGCGTCTTCAGCCACGGTGCATCACTCTACTTCTTTTTGCCAAATGAACCCTGTTATATCTAACTTCTTTTCCAGCTTTAAGTTCTCCATTTCATCTCCCAACCCTGGCCTTGTACACTTTCTGTATTTCCAAGTTTATCAAGCTGTGCTATAATGGTAAATTCAACCTACCCCTTTCCCCAACTTTCCTAACTGGGTCAAATCCTATATCTGTGAAACAGTGCACTTCGTGAGCATCTACTCTCGCTGTCCAAGTCAGACGTATACATTATGTATGAGTCATTGATTAACACTTATCATTTATCCTTTAGTGAAGCTAATTGTCATTATAACTTTAAGGTTTAACAGAATAGCAGCCACAGGGGCAATCGGGACTTGATAACTACTCAGTGAACAAATGAATGTTCAAACAGGCAAATAAGTATGCGGCCAATGATGTAACAGAGGAGAAGGTGCAGCTCTCTGAGTGTGTAGAAGGGGTGCGTTTTCTCTCCACACCAGGCAGAAAGGGCTGCACCTCAATCATCTCAAGGGGCCAGTTCAGAGACTATAATGTACTACATGGGAGCAGCGGATGTTGACTAAGTGCATGTCACAGAAGCTCACTCTGCATGGAGAGCAAAGGGAGGCCCCAGGAGGACTTGACTTTTGACATCAGTCATAAAGGAAAACTGAAAGTACTCAGATCAAACAGAGAAAGAGACAGGCACAGAATCTTTCAAGTCCAAGTAATGGCAAGTGTCAGGCATGCATCCACTGGAGAGGAAAAGCTCTGCAGGTTTAAAGGAGGTTCAGAGGAACGGACATCGTGATGTCTGCTTGGGCTCCTTCTGGGAGCGAAGAGCTATTTCCCGGGCTGCTGAGCCCACAGAGACAAGCACTTCCAGCTGTCAGTCCTCAGGAGTCGCTGCTGTACATGACTTCACTTGAGGTCATGTTATTCCAAGGCCATCCCCAGCCACTAGCTGAGATTAGGGTGGTCACTTGGCTATTTGGGTTTAACAGGAAAATGTTGGTGCTTCTTACTTCAGAGCTCTGGGTGGGCATGGCACAGGCCACCAGGGATCCACTGTCACTGTAGCTTTGCCTCTGTGTCTTCTCAACACTAAAAGTTGTTGACCTCCACAGTAAAGATTCAGTGTCAGTTTCTTAGCAAACCGGACTGTCTACCTGGGACAGGCCACCGAAGAGGATTTAGGCAGAGGTATCCAGCCGTGGCATACTAAGGAGACAGAATGAGGGAATGGGGATGGTCAGACAGTGTCAAGAGAAACATATGTTAACTCCCAGAAATGAAAGAAAGGGAGGGAGAGAGAGACAGAGAGAGAGACAGAGACAGAGATGCTAGTTTAGCTTACAGTGAGAACATTGGAAATCAGACACTTTCATAGGCATCCCCATGGAAGTGAGCATCAGATGATGACGAGAAGGCTCTCATGGCATCAAAATTGGTAAATAACCAGCAAAGAATCATACCAAAGGAATGGACATCAAATATTAAAACTTAAATCTTTCTGCCTGATATAGCCAGCCATCAAACTTGCCAATGAACATTCTTACGTCAAACACATGAAGCTTCAAAGACAATCAGAAACAAAGGTATACATTTGAAGGAAGGGAAGCAAATTTCATTCAGAAGAATGGGGCCGGAATATAATGCATTTAACAAATATTTGTTTAATGGAGTCTATTTGTGAGCCCCTAGAGGAGAGGCTGGAAAACACGTAAATAAAGCTTTGCAAATATGTTAAGGAGCAAGTACATCCTTGGTGACTTTTACTATAAACAGTGTTTCTGAGTTCAGCACAGTCCTGCACATCAGCCCTACTCCAATGCCATTCAATGGCATTTGATGCTATGTGTTACTTCTGAACTGGTTGTCCTGAGTGGTTATCACCACCCAGGCTTTCATCATTTATTACCACATAATATAGAGTACTGGTGCTGCTCTGACCCCTCACTAATCATGTAACCTTGAGTAAATTACACATCTGTCCAATGGGGACAATTATACCAATGTGACACTGTGCATCTGCTAGTATACCACAGTGACATATAAGCCTTTATTCCATGTGATTTCGTTATACCAAATAAGGGTGAGGAGGACTATAAAGAAGTAATTGTCTAAAGACAAGACCAGCACTGACTACATCATTTGGGAGACTCAGAAGAAAAGAGCAATTGAGAGGGTCCTCGTTCAAATATTATTAAAATTTTCAAGGTGGATAAGGCAGAGTCCTGGGGCTAGCACGGGAACCCTGAGTATGAGGCCTTTTGCAGCTGCTTAGATTGAGCACTAGGATGCTGGTCTTGTATCTGAATTCCCTATTCTCATACCTCAATGGACGTTGGTTCCCCAGTATGTCCAGAGTGATGAATGTGTGCTACGACAAGCCTAGTTGTAGAGCTAAAACACATGCTTATTCTTTGGTGGTTGTATATTATAGAGTAGCCACTAATCTTAACAACTTCTTTTTCTGTGAATAAAATCATATATGTAGTTCTTTGACTTCAGATATTCCAGAGAGAGAGAGAGAGAGAGAGAGAGACTCTTTCCATGTACCTGCTTCCTCAACACCAACGGACATAATTGTATATCACAGATGTCATTTCTTTTGGGCCTTTGGAAAAGGGAGTCAAGTTTCTGCCAGAGTCTGAACTCCATCCTAGTTATGTCCACATGGCACAGTAGATATTACCACCTTTATTACACCTGGAGCAAGTAAGAACATACTGTTCGAAATTTCCCAGCAAATAAGTAGCAGGTCCAAGATTCAGACTTTAGCCTTTGGGCTTCAAGGTCCACACTCATCCAATAATGCCTTAATAAATGTGTGTTTCTTCCAGCTCTCTTCTGCAAGACTTGTCCTAACCCTTTGAAATGAATAATTGTTTGGTGAATAGAAAAACCTGCTTTTCTGCACCCCGGTAGGAATGAATGCTCCCTAATTCAGTTCAGGCATGTCAAGCTAGAGGCAGAACAACACATGAGCTTGCATGTCTGACGTGAGCTCCAGGAATTCTGATTGTCATATAGTGAAGTCTCGGGGCTGCCATTGCGAGACTGCAGCTGCCCAGATGTGAGCCTCTGTGGAGGGAATAAGGGGAAAACAAAGGTCATATTAGAGTGAGTGATGGACGTAATTAATGTTACTGTCAAGGAAAAGCTCAGTTGCTGAGAAACAAACGAACCAGCAGTGGGCTTGATGTTGAAACTAACTGGTGTTGTGTTGCTCAAATACCTACTTGTTTTGCAAGAAGATAAGACAACTTCTTTATTAATTCATACAAGATGTCACTTGAGAACACTATGCAAAATATATGGGAAATCTCTCTCTCTCTCTCTCATGCACACACACACACACACACACACACACACACTTTCTTTTGTGTCTAGCTTTTTCATTCCCACTGAAGAGTTTTTGAGGTCTTTCATAGCCCAACTCAAATTTCCCTTCCTATTATCAAATTCTCCATTCTCAACTCAATTATCAAAATCGTAACCCATCATTTCAGAGGCAGCTCTACCTAGGTGACAAGTCTTTCCTGTCTCCCAATCAGAAATCCAGGTCATAAAGGGGCATGGCTCTGGTGATGGATGATGAGAAGCATCACGTGTTGCCAACATTTATCCAGACATGTTTCTCCTAAGTTGCTTCTCACAAATTCATTCCACTTGAATTAATCACTCTTAGTCCCTTCTTCAGGGAGTGAATATGCCCCTGT
Source organism: Alexandromys fortis (assembly GCF_014885135.2). NCBI lineage: Eukaryota > Metazoa > Chordata > Mammalia > Rodentia > Cricetidae > Alexandromys > Alexandromys fortis. The sequence goes on from NW_026067949.1 coordinate 3,917,066, forward strand.
GTCTAGCTTTGGATTCAACATCATACAGGACACTATAATTTTCCCAGCCCTGGAAAGTTCAAAGTATCTGATGCACCACAAAATAGACACACCAGCCTATTCACCGCCAAACTCTGGTATCTATGAAAGTCTCATCTCCATATTGCAACTGTTCAACTCTGCCCCTCCTAATATGCTTGGCATAATGTTTTTAACAAAGTGGGTCCTCAACGAATACTAGATAATCTGATTTGCATCTATCAGGATTGCTTAGGATGATCACCCATGTGTCAGTTTGCCTGGCAGTTGGTGCTTCTTGGAAACAGAGTCAAGCTGATTATTTGAGAACACAAGCATCTTACCAGACTGCAGAAGGGGTGCAAGAAGAAATATGTTCTGGATTAACACAGATGCTGCTCTGTTAAATTATTTAAGAATTAAAAATTATGTAGGAGGTGTGATTGACGGAGCCTCGAAATGAAAGGACAACTCTGTGGGTCTGTTTCCTGTTGACTGAAATTCATCTGGCCCATTTTGCTGAAGTAGAGCTGTTAATCTTGACTTTTGGAAATGTATGCCAATAATAATAAAGTACTGCCTTTTGGTAAATTACAATGTGCTGTGTGTTTGCTGAGCCCTTGCAGATATTATCACATTAAATCATCTCAACAGCCTCAGAAGTAAAAAAAAATTGTCATTGTTGTTATTATAATATTCCCACTCTGTATCTTTCTTTGGAGATGGGGCCTCAGAGAGGCATGATAATTTGCCTAAAGTTGCAAAGCAAGTCATTGGAAGAATTAAATCCATACCCATAGCTCACAAGCCAATGCTTAAAATAAGCTTAATTCAATAAGGTAAATGGAAGTTAGTTGGATTATGGAAGGTTCCCCCTCCCATTAAATAATACCTACCCTATTCATTCTGTAAATGATGAAAATGGGAGAAGAGAAGATGAAATGTTAGGCCTTAAAACATCATAACTGCAACAGATATATAAATTCATACAATTTTTTTATATCCAGCTGCTAACAAAGCCATTTTTGTTAATAATAGCATGACTCAGATTTAATTTGTGCACTACCCAATTCACTCAGCCGAAGTTGCAATCCAGTGGTTTTTAACATATTCACATGCTACATGTCCATCACCATAAGTGAATTGAAGAGCACTTCCATCACCTTACAAAGGAGCCCTGTACCCAGATCCATATCTTGGGCACAAAGCATCGCTTACAGCTCCAGCCCAGCAGTCTCACTAACATGCTGGTCTGACATTGAACTAGCCAGGCCTTGAGTTGGCCATCCTCCTGATTCATGCTTTCAAATGTCTGAGATTGCAGGCCAGGCCAGATATCTACCAATGGGTCTGTACAATACACAGTTTCTGTTGCTGGCTTCTTTCACTTAGCATCACGTATGGTTTTTGAGTATGTCGAAGTTACCTCACTCAAAGCAGCAACAAGGAATGACTGGGAAGGAGACATTTTCCAGGTTTCCATTAGCCTGAGAACAGGAACTATTCAAAATAAAAATGAAACCTAAGCAAAAGCAAAGTTCTTTGTATGCATTATGGGATAATGTATGCCTTGCCCACACACAGGAAAACTCATGCTTTGAGGTCCTGAATCTAATCATTTCAGATGTAAACTTACATGATGATACAGATTTTATAGAAGTAATTAACTTAAAAATAAGACCATTAAAGTGGGTTCTAATTTAATACAACCGGTCTTATAAGAATTGGAAGCTCAGATACACACACGGGGTGGGAAGGTACAATGCTGTGTGTGGACTGGTGCCTTGCTGCCACAATCCATGGAACTCTTGGAAATTAGACAAAAAATGATGCGTAAATTCCAACATTTAACCTTCTAGCCTTCATAATTGGAAGATACATTTCTGTTATTTAAGCTGTCCAGACTGGGGTATTTTTGTCATAGTAACATTAGAAAGCTGAAACAGTATTGAAATATAGCTTCTAGTGTAGTGATGTGGGAGTGATTTCTTATTAATAAAGAAACTGCCTAGGCCCCTTGATAAGGCCCACCCTTAGGTGGGTGGAGAAAACAGAGGAGAATGCTGGGAGAAGGAGGCTTGGTGAAGGAGTCGCCACGATTCTCCCGCTCCAGACAGACGCAGGTTAAGATCCTCCCTGGTAAGCCAGCTCGTGGGCTACACAGAATATTAGAAATGGGTTAGAACAATATGTAAGAGCTAGCCAATAAGAAGCTGGAACTAGCCGGGCCAGGCAGAGTTTGAAAGAATACAGTTTCCGTGTAATTATTTCTGGGCATAAGCTAGCCATGCGGGCGGCCGGGTGCCAGGGACGCAGCCCTGCCATTCCTATTTCAACAGTGTAGTGCTATTTTGTTTGTGTTTTAACAAATAAAGCTTGCCTGAAGAACAGATAAGCAGAGCGGCCAGGCACTAGAGAGTTCTTACCTGTATCTATGCTCAGACGAAAGGAGCGACCCTGTCCTCAGACTGCATCCTCAGACTGACTGCCTAGATTGCACCACACCTCAGACTGACTGACTGTCTTAGGCTGTACTGCTCTCTTCAGACTGTGTTGAACTTCTGTCTCCACCTACCTTATACTCCTCTCTCTGCCCAGCCCTGTCACCCCTGTCTCCACTTCTCTAGTGCTGGGATTAAAGGCATATTTTGGGTGAGCTCTGTTTCTCTTTTAGACTGGGTCAATTTCATGTAGCCCAAGGGGGCCTTGAACTAACAGAGATCTGTCTCTGAGTCCTGAGATTAAAGGTGTACACTAAAGACTGCCTGGTCTTTAGTGACTTGACTCTGTACTCTGACCTTCAGGCAATCTTTATTTGTTAAAACACAAACAAATATCACTCCATTCTATATGGCTTCCCCAGTCATTCTTTTCCTAGCAAGAATATTGCCACCACTGTGTCCCTTCTCATTGGTTTCTCTAAAAATCAAATGCTTGACTGATTTTTCTGAGTCCTAGCCTTTCTCTACAGCCTTCTTAGGCAATGGTGTACTATCCAGACAAATGTGCAAAATGTGCAAGCCAGTATTCTAGAAATCATCATGTAGACTTCTTCATAACCACACTTTCCTAAGACACACACACACACACACACACACACACACACACAGGGGCTATTCTTTCTAACAAGCCTTGGAGAAACATAATCTTAATACTATTTCATGTGCTCAGATCTTTAAAATTTAAGCATGAAAATTCTTCACGTTGTCACCAAATATTATCAAAACCTGAATAAACAAAATAGAACAATCACAGATTCTAAATGCCCATACCCACTCCAATTACAACATCAGGTTACACGATTCACACTGTTTTAAAGACTAATATGTCATGACAACTCACAACTTAGTATAGAAATGCAGGGCTGCTTCTTCCCCTTCTGTATTTGCCAGACCATTGCCATTTGAGGGAATTACAGAAGGCCAGTGTGACTTGCCTAGTCACACACTACACTGCATGTCACTCTGCAGCCTAATCTAGTGCTGGGATTTTTAAGTACCTTTTTATGGTTTTCCAGGAATGTTCTCAAGTCCTTTGGCTCTGAACACCGTATTTTTCCTCCTTTATAAATGTGTTCACAGCTTTGCCAAACATTAATCTCTTGAAATGTCTTTCTATGCAGAGATTTTTGCCAATATACATACAAAAAAAATGTTTCCTACAAACATCTAATGGAAGTGATCAGTTACATAATAGTCAGAGCCATCCTTTCCCGCATAAGAATTGGAATTTTCAAGCCAAGAATCCGTTTCCTGGAAAAAGAAAATCCTGGAAAAATACTTAAAGGTTGAAGTTCATCCTAGGTAAACATACCACTATGATTGTCTGTTGATGTATAACCCTAAAGCCTGAAAATAACAGTAAGAACAGGAAGAATGACTTAGCTCTTCTTATTCTCCTAGTCCTCTGAATAAACTGGGCTCAGATGATGGACTTTTCAATATGGACTTTCTTGTGAATGTTGAGTCAGTGGTTGTGTAACACTGACTTCAAAATTGTCTTTGAAGCCCAAGTTGAGTCCCTTACATGGCACTTGATGTCAGCAGCTGAAGGAAAACAAACGGTGTATGTATGTGTATACCTATCCTCGTCTGTGTGTGTGTGTGTGTGTGTGTGTGTGTGTGTGTGTCTGTGAACACAAAGAAAGAACTGGGGGAGACAATATCAAAATTTTAATTGCTCTTATCTTTGGATGACAAAATTAGCTACATATTTATAATTTCTCCTACATTTAAAGATGTTTCTGATGAGAAGTATGCTTAGACTCAGACTCCCAGACTCATAAAGGGGGAGGAAAAAGAAGAGAAAGAAGTATTTATGTGAATGTCAGACAATTTGATCAAATTCTAAATACAAATATAGTAAGACTGTTTTTGTCACTATATTGTTTCTTGATTTGTGTTTGTCTGTTTTTGTTGTTTGTTATATTTGTTTGTTTACTATTTTCTAAGCATATAAAGGATGAAATCTATTGCATTTCTAAGTTTGAAATGACCATTCATGAGTTTTTTTTTTTTTTATTCATGTTCTATTGACAAGTAGATGTAATGACCAGAAAGGATCTAGGCACCCATCTTTGAGAAACTCCCTCCCTGTAAACATCCCTTCAGCCCTCATATTTTTCTTCCTGATTTCCCACAGTATAGTACATCTCTAGTAATTCTTTCACTCTCTCCCCATTTATGTCAATGTATTTTTATCTTCAGCATACCGCATGTTCCTTTGATGAAATACTCACACTTGTCTGTGTCTTGGTCCTATTCTGAGTCATTGACTACCAATACTTGTTGCTGTCTGTTGACTACACAGCACCTCCATCATATTATCACTGCCAGATAGACCTCAAACTCGGCTAGTGTCAAATGTTGAGCTAGAATCTCTGTTCCTTCTTTCCTGAGTGTCTCTATAGCTTCTGGCAAATGCCATGATGTGCCATGCTTCATGGAACATGTAGACAGCCAGTCATGAGGAGCAAATGCATCTATCTGCTCATGGGATCATACATAAGGTTCACTGAAGAGCCTTTTCTGTAACTGCACTTCCACATGAAACCCTTCTCAGTACTATGGCCTCAAGCATAAGGGCATGACCTACATACAGGAGGTGGTTATCAGCTGAAAATGGTAACAGTATGAACACAGCTTGGAAACAGGGTTCTAGACTCTGGGTTAGGCATGGCTGAATCGAAATTTCTACTTATGAAATGTCTTGCAGGTCATGCAGAGTGACATGCAGTACAGTCTGTGACTAGGCAAGGCACACTGGCCTTCTGTAGTTCCCTCAAATGGTAAAGGTCTGGGCAAATACAGAAGGGGAAGCAGCCCTGCATTTCCCTTTGCTCAGTTGCAATTTCTTTTCTGTTAAATGAGCAATTTCTACATCTATATAGAAGTGGCAAACTAGACCACCTCTTAAGAATATGGCTGTATTTAACTGATATTTTAGTGATGACACAGTCTCTGGTTGTCCACAAAGCCAAGGTCACTGCTCCAGTTTTCATCTATCTAAACTGAATCACCTATCCCCTGTAGTAATAAGTGCAGCAGGGCCACGTCCCCAGCACCCCAGCCGCCTGCTAGCTTATGCCCCGAAATAATAACACGCAAATTGTATTCATTTAAACACTGCTTGCCCATTACATCTAGCCTCTTCTCGGCTAATTCTCACACCTGGACTAGCCCATTTCTAATAATGTGTGTAAGCACCCCAAGGTGCGCTTACCGGGAAGATTCTAGCCTACATCCATCCTGGGTCGGAGCTTCATTGCCTGTGTCTCTGAGAGGAGCTATCGCATCTACCCGGGAGAGCTGAGCATGGCGTCTCTGCTCCAGAGCAGAGCTGTCGAGTCTGTTCTCGCTTCCTCTTCCTCCCAGCATCCTGTTCTGTTTACTCCTCCCACCTAAGTTTTAACCTATCAGGGCAAGCAGTTTCTTTATTTAATTAACCAATGACCTTCCTCCATCAATCCTCTGCTTCCTTTTAGAAACAGTCTTCTCCTGGAGTTCTTAGGGAGCCATATTTAGAGAGTCTGTTAAGTTCTGTAGTGGGGAACTCTCCACCTCATAGATTCTTGCCTACTTGTGACTCACATATACATTCTCTTCCCCCTTTCTGAAATCCATCTCTGCTAAATTTTCCTGAAGGAGATTCTCAAATAGAACACTATTTCAAGAGATGGTACCTTAATCATGGTGTCAGTTAGTACTTGTTGTAGCTACCCAACAAAAGACACCATTGACAAGACTTAGATGTGTTTAGTATTAACTTTTTTTTAGAGACATAATACTTGGGCTGACTTTAAAGGAAGGGTCTAGGTCTAGATTCTAGGTATCTGTTAACCTACACAATGAGTCCTAGTTTAGATTCTGCAGAAAGACAGAATTCTGGAGTAAAAAGGGTAGGCACGATGACAATCAAAGTCTAGTGATTTGCAATGGTGGCCTGTGACTCTCTTGACCCAGTACCTACTCTTTTTGCCATGCAGCTTTGAAGTGCCTTCTTACAATGAGCCAGCAAGTTTAAATGGTGATAACAGAGGCATGAGGCAACAAATGTCAGAGTACAGAGTCATGCAAGATGCCACTCGCATCGTGTTTGCCAGCATTCCAATGGCCAAAGAAGACTGAATGGTCAAGTCCACTCTCAAAAAGATGAATATAAAACCAGCATGGTGCAGCTGCTCCTGAGAGCCAGCAGATTTGTATGCAGTGACCCAGAGAAGGAGATCAAAGCCATAGTAGTGCTATATTCTACCAGGTCCTGTTTTCCTTCCCAGCCAACTTCTTCCCTCCTGAATAATAGCAATGGAATAAAGCGCCTGGAGGAGGATGCCTTTCATTTCTGTCTGTCAATCACTGTGATTTGAACAGATCACTGCTTCCTATTGGCCCTCTAATATTTTTCCTGGGGAGCTGTGGATACACAGATACTTGCTTTGAAACCATTGGAATGTTATTAAGGATAAAGTTTTGATGAACACAGGGCCCTTACCAATGTTTTCAGTGGCTCCCATGACTCACCAATAAATCCCCAACTCTGTCTAATCTACCTACGCACTTTCTAACCCCCAAAGTATATTCTGTCATACAGTGGGGCGATTTTTTTTTTCAGGAACATTTTCTGGACTAGTCAGTTCTAAACTTCAGATGCGGACTGTAGTTATCCATGGTCTTTCAGACAGGAAAGCTTTTAGTGGGTATTTGACTTGGTGTTCAGATAAGACTTCAAACAGCTCTAGGATATAAGGAAGGGAATCCTCTCTAGAGAAGAATGCTCACTGCACAGGAGACCGAGTCTGCTTCTTGCCACGACAGGACATTGGATCCATTATTACATTTTCCCCCTGAGTACTGATGGTCATAATTCCGTTGGTCACTGGGGAAAATGAAATTCAAAATAGGAAGGAAAAAAGCAGTGGTAAAACTCACAAGGAAATGACATTAAAATTATTTAAATTAGAATCTTTGAATGTTCCATAACTGCCATGACCAGACCTATGGCAATAGAATTTAATAGGGTTTCCTCCATATTAAAGTTAATGAAGTAAATTTTTTCTTTGTAAAATTACATTCAAGTCACAACCTTATTTAAATTGCCTGCAAGTATTTAAACTAGAAGCAATGCTGTTGAGTAGAAATGCTTCAGATAAGACTAATGAATGTATTAGTCGTAGAAATTAGCCTTAGAAATAAAATGTCAAAGGTACTAAGGCATCACCATACCCATTTTACAGCATGCATTGTGGAGACCAAATAACTTCTACAAACTAGACAGTTATGAATCAAATACTTTAAACACAAATGAAGCAAAAATATATCTATATGATTTGGACAACGTCCTGTCTGGTTACTCATGGAGCAAGCTAGCAGTTTCATTGACTGTGCCAGGCTCTGCGGATATGAATATCTCAAGGAACAGTATTGAAGGGAAGGGAGCTTTCGCCAAAGGCAAAACTAGACAAGACTTTCCCATATAAAAAATTTGTCAGTTACCAATACAATCTGGTACCATTACAGAAATGCTGATTTCTGTCTTTTGTCACCAAATTAAGATTATCAGCCACCCAAACCTGTTGCTCTATTGGAGACTGAAAGCTCATCTGGCCCAATAAAGGAGACGCACAACTTACAAAGTAAGCAGTTCACTGTTTGAAGAAAAATTGAAAATACTGGTAGAGGAGGCCAAAGATCAAGGGGTAGATTAGCCATGCAGCCTTCTACAAGGGGGCAGGCGGTCCTCTCCCAGCCAGTGTCTGAAGGTATCTCACTGAATACAATTCTATTTCCCACTCAGTCTTCTGCCTAATTTTCCCCGAGACCCCTATTATACACTGACGATGGTCCTAAGCAAATTAGCAGATGTTCTGAAGATCAACTCCGTTTAAAACTGTAACTCTAGGATCTGTCGAACTATGGTTCCAGCCAGCCTTCCTAGACAGGGACATTGGGAAACTTGTGAAAGAAAAATAAATAAATAGACTTTGACTTAAATCTGTCTTAATTCCTTGTGCTGGCTAAGTTTATGTCAATTTAGCACAAGCTATACTCATCTGAGAAGAAGGTATCACAATCAAGAACATGCCTCCATATGACTAGACTATAGGATGCCTGGAGGGCATCTTTTAATTAGTGAGTGATGGGAAAGAGTCTAGTCTACTGTGAGTGGTACTGTCCTTGGGGATGGGCCTGGGGTCTGTAGGAAAACAGGCTGAGTAAGCCATGGGACAAGCAAGTAAGCAGCACTCCTTCTAGGCGTCTCTGTCAGCTCCTGCCTCCAGGTTCCTGTCTGACTTCCACTGATGATGAACAGTATGGTGGTTTGAAAGGAAATGACTCCCCAAAGAGAATGGCGCTATTAGGGGTTATGGCCTTGTCAGGGTTAAGTATAGACCTGTCAGAGGAAGTGTGGTGTGGTTAGAGGAAGTGTGTCACTGTGGGGGTAGGCTTTGTGGTCTCTTCTCAAGTTTCACTGAGTGTGACAGTCAGTGTGTCAGTCAGTAGGCTTCCTGCTGTCTTCTGGCCAAGATATAGCCAGCATCACAACTGCCTGTACACCTCCATGCTCCGTGTCATGATGATAATGGACTGAACTTCTGAAATTGTAAGCCACAACCTCAATTAAATGTTTTCTTTGTAGGAGTTGCTGTGGTCATGGTGTCTCTTCACAACAGTAAGAACCTAGCCGGGCGGTGGTGGCGCATGCCTTTAATCCCAGCACTCGGGAGGCAGAGGCAGGCGGATCTCCGAGCTCGAGGCCAGCCTGGTCTACAAGAGCTAGTTCTAGGACAGGCTCCAAAGCTACAGAGAAACCCTGTCTCCAAAGGGGGGGAAAAAAACCAGTAAGAACCTAACTGAGGTTGAACAGTGATGTCTAAGCCAAACAAACCCCGGTCTCCCTGAGTTACTTAGGTCATGGTGTTTTATCACAGCAATAGAAATCCTGACTAAGACATTCTTCCATCTAATATTTATAATTCGATTTGGGATTGTTTGGAGAATACTACAAAAGAAAAGACTATCATTACCTGGGCATGATGACACATTCCTGAAATCTAAGTGCTCAGGAGACAGAAGCAGGCAGATCATCCAAGAGTTTAAAGCCAGCCTTGTCTGGACAATGAGTTCCAGGCTAGCTACAATATAAAGTAACGAAATGAGACCCTAGCTAGAGAAGCATAAAAAGGGAAAAAATATTCTTGAGAGAAGATGCCCTTGAATGACATTGAGTCATCTCTGGAAAGCATCTAACCAACCTCACCACTTTACAGATAAGAAGGCAAAGGCCCAGAGAGATGAAGCAACTTGACCAAAATTTCCCAGCAAATTACCACCAGAATAAATGCAAGAAGTAAGTTCTCACCATCTCTAACCCTTTCCTTCTCACTGGTCCACACACAGGTCCTCAGTGGCATTTTGATAGGCAATGTTGGCTTTATAAGCCACCTCCTTGACCTTGACAGCAGAGGGAAAAAAAAAACAAACAAGAACATCCCACCATGAATACCCTCTCAGTCTAAATCAAAAGACATTCCTGAAAACAAAGACAAAAATGTAATCCCATGGGGCAAAGGCCTCAGTAGAGGCTTCTTCCAGGAGACAGAGGAGAAGAGTGGAAACCCTTTTGAGGATATAGGACTTCGGGATCCCCAGAAGATGATAAATACATAACTTTGAAAGCAAAAGCATCCAATAGAAGGAGCAAGACAAAGAACATGTCCAATAGGTAGCAACATGCTCTGAGCCCAGATGCTATGTGCTGTCTCTAGATAGTATAATGCTGAGAGATGTAAGAAAATGAATATCTTGGATGAGCTACAAGTCCACGGTCAAGGTATCATCAGTATTAGTTTCCTAAATACTGGGGAAAAAAAAATCTCTTTGACGTATATCTCTTCTAGTTTTTGATGGCAACGAACCTGATCTGTGCATTCATTTCACGCATTCTCTGTGCATATCAGTACTCAGCCCCCTTCTCTCCCTCCCTTCCCCCCTCTTTATACCTGTTTGTTTTAGTGTGTGGCATATGTGCATATGTGTATTGGTATGCATCCCTTTGTGAATGCATCAAGGCAGGTGTCCTGCTCCATCATACTATACCACATTCCCTAGAGAAATGGTCATCCCCCATTGAAATTGCAGCTAGGCTGGCAGCCAGAAAGCCCTCATTATTTTTCTGTCTCTGTCCACCCTAGTCCTACCATCCCAGCAATGTTTGTGGTCATATGTTTTGGGGATTGAAACTCTGTCTTTATGTTTATATAGGAAGCACTCTTACCTAATGAACAATACTCTGACCTCCCAGAGTTACTACATAATTCTTTTCTATAAGAACACCAGCTGTATTATATGATACCAATGGCACTAATATCTATAGGTATTTCAAATGAAGCACATATATTTAAATATGTATATTTAATATACACATGTAATATTTACCTTTCTAGTTGATAATCTTTGCAAATTCCACATTTCTAAGTAAGGTTACACATTATAAATTTATTGGGGGATATGTTTTTGGAAAGACACAGCACTACTCACAAGAGGAGACTTAAAAGTTAAGTTACCATAGGGTGAATCAGTTACATATTTCTCAGAAAAGATTGTATTGAACACACTGAATTAGACTGATTGAAAAAAGGGGAATTTTAGTGATGCACAATTAATAAAAACTCAGGAAAAACAAGAGGTTCAACCTTAGGTCAGAAAAACAAAACAGCCAACCACTGGCTCTTACCTCCACCTCAGTCAGAAATGGGGATTCTGCCTCCAGGAATCTCACAATGAGACCATGTCTGAGAGCTGTTTCCTCCCAATTTATAACCATCTTTAGGGCTGGATTAAAGGCATGCACCACTGGAATTAAAGGCATGCACCGCCTGGTTTCTATGGCAACTAGTATGGCTACTTGGATTAAAGGTGTGTGTTACTACTGCCTGGTCTGTAAGGCTGATCAGTGGGGCTGTTTTGCTCTCTGATCTTCAGGCAAGCTTTAATTATTAAAATACAAATGAAATGTCACTACATTTTAGACCAGGAGACCAGATGTAATATCTGCACAAAAAAAGGCGTAAGAATTAGTCTCTGCAACAATTATAAAATGCAGAGAAAGGCAGAAAGTCAAGGGATAGTTGATCCACAAAATTTTTGGATCAATTTGATGCTGGAAAGAAGAATATCTAGAAACCCAATTGAACATTTAGATTGAAGAGAAGGCATGATGATACCTACAGAAAAAGAAGCAGATGGAACAAGAGCAAATTGGGGGGCAGGGAGACTAACTGCCTAATTTTAGGCTCAGGCTTCTCAAGTTGACATCATCTATTGTCTAAGAGCATCCAAATAGAGATAGTGAGAAGGTGCTGCAAAGTATAAGAAAAGAATGAGTTTGATTGCCACAGCTAGAGAAGTGCATAAAGCAGATGGGAACCTGATTTACAACAGTGAATTCAGCATACATTCTGGGTTAATGTTTGCTGAACACACACATGCATGCGCACGCGCGCACACACACAATCCAGCGTGTGTGTAGCTAAGCATACCCTTGGTATCAGGCAACACAGTGAACCCAAACTGTGTTTCTGTCCTGAGCCATGATGGAGAATGATGTAGAATGAAACTGGGTGTCTCCTGTACGTGTGTCTGGGGCTCTTGCTGGGCTATCCTCACCTTAGCATTCCTTACTGCACATTTCACTCTATAAGATACACTAACTCTTCTTAGCTGGTTCGTTTGATAGTTCATTCACTAATGAGCGTATTGGGCTTGCATTGGCTGTCACATATCGTGATGCTCATCAGAAGCGCCTTGTGGAAGAAGACGACTATTTTCCCAGCATTCATACTTCACAACAGGGAGAGAAGAAGAAATCGGCAAGAAAAGTATCAGCTAGAAATGAAAGCTGGGGTGAAGGCAGCAGATGAAATGACAGAAAACAATAGGGACCTATATTCATCTTAGATGCCTTTAGGTGCCCCCTAAAGAGAATATTTTAGGAGACACCTGAGTGACGACTAGGACTGAGCCTGCAAAAGTCTTAAGATGGTTTTTAAAGTAATAGTATCTATTCTTTGAGACTATCATACACATATACGATGAATTTCAACCATTTTCACAGCCATGCCCTCCCTTCCTCCAATTCTTTCAGCTCCTCCCTCACAGCCTCATGCCAATTTCATGTCTTTTTCCCCTTTTAAAAATAGCATGTCATGGTTCCCTGCCCTGTGGAAAGTCCAAGGTCCTCCCCCCTCCGTCCATGTCTAGGAAGGTGAACGTCCAAACTGGCTAGGCTCCCGAGAGGAGTGGGGGGAGGGGGAGAAGAGAGGGGGGAGGGGGAGAAGATTGGGGGGAGGGGGAGGGAAATGGGAGGCTGGGAGGAGGCGGAAACTTTTTGTTCTTATTCTCAATAAAAAAAAAGAAAAAAAGAAAAAAAATAGCATGTCAACAATTGTGAAAAACTCTGCACATGTCATTAGCATGTAGTGAGTAGTGATTAACCTTTGCTCTTTCAGCATTTGGGATAGGCCCTAATGCCTCAGAATTGGGATGAGTTAAAACAGGAAAAAAAATCATTTCTTAGTTATTCTGTATGTTTATCTGATGGTGGGGGTCGGTTGAGAGGTTGTTGTCATTGAGAGGTTGCCTCCAGTCATAGAAACAGAAAGAAAAGCAGGCTGGCAGTGAACACTGGCAATTACACATGTACTTTAACTCCTGTGTCATTGATCAATGAGAGTCATGTGTGTGTGCCTAACTTGTAAACAGGAAAAATGTTTCCCTTTCAAAACTCCAGAAGGAATTAAAAAAAAAAAAAAAAAACACTGGGTACTGCTAACGGTAGGATGGCTAAGACAGCATCACTTGCATAGTTATATATCCTAATAATTACTTTATTTACCAGCATGCCTCTCCCATATAAAAGTGGTATTTATGTTCCTGCTGGATATATGAAACCACACAGAGTATTAACACTGTATATGCAGCTTTTGTCTTTACATACACTTACACAAATTTAAAGCCTTTTTCAAATTCACTCAGAGGTTAAAACAGACAGTGGCTGTTGCTTTGTCTGATTGAAGTGCAGCAATGAAACTAACATAAATTTATTCTTTATATTCAGTTCCATAGATGGAACACTCATTCTCACAATAACTTAGTAACCTATACATAGAATTATTTTCTTCTTAAGTTGTTAAATTTCATTTCACTTTTAGCTTTTCTCATATATGTCCAAATTACCAGAATCATTACAAATGCACTCTGACGACATTATTAAGTAACACGGCAGGTAGTTAAATATAAGCGCTATATTGCTGTAATAGCCAATATGATACTACACTAGTTACTAACTACCAGTTGGGCATTGTGTACAGCGTGGATATCCTAAACAAAGAGATGATTGACAACCTGGGCATGACAAAGAGGGGTAACTCGAGACATAATCATGCTTCTCAAAATGCCACATAATTTAAATATTTATTTATATTTTTGTATATATTTTGTGGCTATGTGAGTTTATATGCAGTGTGTGTATTCAGGTTCCCATGGAAACCACAAGGTGTTACATCTCCTAGAACTGGAGTTCAGACAGTTGTGAGCTGTCTGATGGTGATGCTGTAAATAGAAACCCAAGTCTTCTGTAAAAGCAGGATAGTGATATAAAGAAAAAATACCCATCGTAGTCTCATATACATGAATGCTTAAGAAAGGAGTGGAACCCTTTGCTAAGATTAGAAGGATTAGAAGATATGGCCTTGTTGTAGAAAGTGTGTCATTAAGAGTTGGTTTTGAGGTTTCAAAAACCCATGCCAGGCACATTCTCTGTCACTCTGCCTATGAATTAGGATATAAAAACTTCTCTAACACCATTTCTGCCTACATACTGCCGTGGTCCCCATCATGATAATGATAGACTAACTTCTGAAACTGTAAGTAAGCCCTTAATGAAATGCTTTCTTTTATAAGAGTTTGTCATGCTATCTCTTTACTGCAATAAAGCACTGACTAAGACAGAAGTTGGTAGTAGGGACTGGGGTATTTTTGTGAAAGGCCTGATCGTAATGTTTATTCGAAGGATATAGAAGATTTTGGGATTCTGAACTTGAAAAGTAGTTGAACACTTTAAGCTTACTGGAGCATCCTAATAGGAACATGGAAGACAGTCCTGAGGGGTAATCTGAATGATGGGGCCCAGCTCAAGAAATTTCATAGGGAAAGAATATTAGTAAGTGGTCTTGAGCTATTTTGTCAAACAATGTGGCTGCTTTTCCTCTTGTCCTCAAAATATGTCTGGGACTAAATTGAAGAATTTTGAATTAATGGTTTTGTCAAAAATTGCAAGGCAGCCTAGTATTGACTTTGTTGTGCGGTTATTAGTAATCACTCTCACGTAAATCTATAATGAGAAAGAGAGAGCTGGGCAAAGAGAAATACAAAATGTTCAGTGTGAAGAGAGAAAGAACACCAGGAAAAGTGGTGTTAGAGTCAAGTCCTGTGCTCAAGGAGACAAAAAACTTAAAAAAAAAAAATGCTTGCTGCTAAATGGAATAAAGGGAGTGGTGACCTCAGGGCAAGACCCCACCAAGTTTAGCTTCCAACTTGTAAAGAGGAATTGAAGGAGAGCTTACGCAGAAAAGGAGCCATCAACAGTAGAAAGCTGATGAAGATGCAAATTAAAGAGGGCTTGAGTTCCAGCACTATTAAGTAGCAGAACTTGGCAGCCTCAGCCATGTGGTTCTGGTTTTGGAGTCAATTATACAATGAAGGGATTGTGGAGTCTCCCTCTGTAGCTAAGGAAATCCGCGGAGGCCAGAGTGTGTCAGGGGTGTCTGTGCACGGAGACCATTTCTTGAAGCTGTGAAGGTGAAACCTGGATTGTGTTGGAGACACCAAGATCTTAGAGATACCAGAGTCATCGGATACTTGCCAAGGAAAGCTAAAGACTTTGTGTGGAACCAATCCAACACAGAAAAGTGTGTTGTAGTCAACAAAGATGAAAAGATTGGAGATCTGAAAAGTCCTTTGACATCAGGCATGGGGATGAAGAACATGGGCTTTGCCTTGCTGGGTTTTGGTCTTGCGTTGTTATACTATGTCCTCACCATGTTCCCTCTCCTATCTTTTGGAATGACAATGTATATTCTATGCCATTGTGTGTTTGAAGTATGTGATCTGCTTTTTAATTTTGATTTTATAGGGGGTTAAAGTTAAGAGAGTGCCACTTTGGACTTTAAACAGTGTTGAGACTGTGATAGATGCTGGGGACTTCTGAAGTTGGACTGAATATGTTTTTGCATTATGAGGCTTCAAACCAATGGGGCCAGGAAATGGAATGTGATGTTTTGAATAAGAATGACCTCCCATAGGCTCATATATTTGAATGCTTAGTCACTAGGGAGTGGAACTCTTTGATAGGATTAGAAAGATTAGGAGGTGTGGTCTTGTTGAAGGAAGTATGTCACTGGGGCGGGGGAGGGGGGTGAGGTTTCTGAACTCTTTGCTAGACCCAGTCTATTTATCTCTCTGTCAGTGGATCCAGATGTAGAACTCTCAACTACTTCTTCAGAATCACATCTGCCTGCATGCTGCCATGCTTCCCACCATGATAGTAATGGACTAAACCTCTGAAACTGTAGGCAAGCCCCTATTAAATGTTTTCTTTTATAAGAGTTGCCTTGTTCATGGTGTCTTCTCACAGAAATAGAACAGTGACTAAAACAAGCAGCAAGTATAATCTTAACTGCTGAGCCATCTCTCTAGTCCCTGACTTGGTTGAAAATGGGTTGCTGAAACTGTAGGAAGCAAGATTGTGCACTCAGAAAGAGTGTTATATTTTTCATCACCTAACTAAGAAAAGCCATTCTTTCTTAGCACTGGTTGGTAAAGAACACAGCTTGGATGATACCCTTCTCTGCAACCACTCGGAATACTTCCTGCTTCATTCTTCCCCTTCAATAGCTGTCTTAGATTCCTAGTCCTGACATCACTTCCACAGTGCCCCTACCTTAGACCTTCTTACTCGCATCTAGCTAGCTGTTCTTGGCCCTTTGCCAAACTGAAGTTGCAACATGCTTGTGATTTTTCTCAGTACTCACCCTGCTCTCTCATCTTCTGTTGGCACCATCCACCCCACTCCACATATGCACCCCAAACTTGGCAAGAGCTGTTTCTTACAAGTGAAAAGCAAACAAAGAGACATTTGGACAGTAGGATAGCAGCATGGAATCACGTGGCCGTGTACGACCTGGAGATCACAAACAGAACCCAATGTAGCTTCAAAACAACGCCAGCTTCCAGCAATCTTCTAGAATAATAATTAGGTCTCCACAGGGTAGAGGGTGGGGAGAGTTTTTGCTTTTCCTTTCTCCCTTTGCAACTGGCTATTCTAGGTGGGGAAGCGGGATAAAATGACTGTAGCGGCATGATGTTGGCCCACTTTAAAGCTTCTATTATGAAATCCAGTTGCATAAGCTATAAGAGCAAATAACATATTCTCGGGAACAAATTCTAGTGAATCAGCTCATTTTAGATTCACATCTTCATCTGTCTCTGAAGTGGCTTATTTAAATTTTAATAGAAAATGTTGGATGTGGCGCTCCAGTGGAAGCAATGAAAATAACACTGTTTATCCCCAAGATAAAATTGTGTTGGGAGCTGAAAAAAAAAAGAAACAGAAAGAAAAAATATGATGCTAATTTCTTGAAAACAAACCTTCTATGTCCCACTTCGTAGAAACTGGACAAAGCAATATAAACTCTCTATTGTGCTGCACCAAGGCACAATGGATTCTTTAGTGACTCACTCTCCTTTCGTGTGTGGATTTTTAAAAGCAATAAGCTGAAATAGGAAAAATAACTTCCTTTTGGAGAAGTGAAAAAAATCTTACAAAACAAATGTTTGCCATTTTCTAGAAGTAGTCGGGGTGGAGGTAGATAGAAGGCAGCATGGGGTGGCAGGAAGGTCTTGTAAATTAAAAATCAGGAATTAATACTAGCATTTTCTTTTCTTAAGGGTATAATCACGGGAGGAGGAATTCATGGTGCTGGGAAACAAACGAGCCTCCGCAGTGAAGAAACTGCATGGTGCTGTCATGAAGGGAAAACCTAGAATGTGGCAAGTCACTTGCTTAGTCCAGTCTTACCAAAGGTCAGTGATTTTCACTTATTTTTATTTACTTATTTATGGTTTATCAAAACAGGGTTTTTCTGTGTTGGCCTTAATGATCCTTGGCTGTCCTGGAACTTACTCTGTAGACCATTCTGGCCTCAAACTCAGAGATTCAACTGCCTCTGCCTCCTGAGTACTGAGATTAAAGGCATGTGCCACCACCACCCAGCTGATCTTCATACTTTCTAGACTAAGAGTTAACTAACCAGGGCCCATGGGCCACATTTGGCCAGTTTCATGTGGTTGAAGACAGTTTCACTGGAGCATAGCCATGTCTATTGCGCTACAGATATCCGTGGTTTATTTGGCACCATCATCGTATGATCCTGTGATTGCAAGAGATCATTTGGTTGGAGCCCAGAATATTTACTCCTCAAATTTTCCTGAAAAAATTTGCCAACTTTTGCTTCAGACAGTTTTGAAATTTAGGGTTCATATCAGGTAAACCCAACTTCCGCATCCTGTGAACAATCAGTTGAGAGATCCTATAGATTCGGCTTCCAAATCATCTGTTAAGTCTTTATCTCACAATCCATTTCTGTAGCCACCACTGTAGCTGTAGTCACTATTACTGAAGTCATTTATACACACATACTCACACACATACACCCTGCACATTATTCAAGTGAGGTTTCTAAATGCAAAATATGGCAACTTTCTACTTAGGACAACTCGCAGGGGTTCTGTTGCCTTTAGAATAGAATGAAAAATTTTGACCTTGGCCCTATTGAACCAGTCTTCATTTAATGTTCATTGTCCTGCTTAACTTTGGGGTTACCAACCTTCTTTCAGCTTTTCATTGAAGGAAGGCAGCTTTACTGGGTCCAAAAAAATACTCATGGGAAGATCCCTGCTCTGAGATGGAATTCTCCTTCCTCAGTCTTTACCCTCTCCAGCTCAATAATGCTCACTCATTCCATAAGCCAGAGAATAACTGTCATCTGCTCAAGTAAACTAGCCTGGTTTTCCATTTCTCCTCCTCTCTTAGATCATGCTCTGACATATGCTCTGATAATAATCATATCAACTGATGATCATGTTGTTCATAGCTTTGCTTCTTTGACATTTTCCTCAAGAACTTCAGTGTTTTTGTGGTTTGTTTATTGTATTGTAGGCAGAGTTTTTGTTCCCACCCACTAGTTCCCAAATAATGGACATAGAGTGTTAACATAAATTATAAATGCTTGGCCAGTAGCTCAGGCTTGTTACTAGATAATTCTTATATTTTATGTTAACCCATATTTCTTTTCTATGCTATGCCACGTGACTTAGTACCTTTTCTCTGTGTGGCATGCCTATCTTGCTTCTCTCTGCGTCTGCTGGGGACTCCTCTGACCCCGCCCTTCTTCTTCACAGAATTCTCAGCTTGGCTCTTCTGCCTAACCTTACCCTGTCCCACTACTGCTCAGTCAGCTTCTTTTTCAAACCAATCACAGTGACATACATTCACACATTGTGAAGGAATCTTTCACAGTTTGTTCTGTTTTGTTGTGTCTTTTGGCGGGAGAATAGACTGAAACTATGCTGTTGGCAAGCTCTGTGTTCCAACACATGGGCCATCCCTTTGCTGCAGCAACAAGCAGTAGCTAAGAGAGACAAAGCCCTGTAACTTCTTTTTTACTTACCAATTTTTACCAAACCTTTCAAGACGGTAGCTCCTTCTCAATTTATAAATATGTAAAATTTAATTGTGCAATAGCACATCACAGTCATACTATGCTGTGAACGCAAGATTGTGCAATACATGGGAAACATTTTAGTATTACATGAATGCTTGCTATTTTGACTATGGAACATTGTCAATAAATTTAGAATAGAGGACTAAAGATGTAGCTCTGTGGTAGAGCAGAACACCCTCTTGTCATATATGAGACCTTAAGTTTGATGCCCAGCACAACAGAAAAATCACTTCTTCCCTTCAATCTCCAGCTGAGCATTTTGTGGGTATATAATTATCCAAAGTTTATAACCATATGCCAATAACTTTAGACTGCTTGAATTTTCCTCCAGACCCCCTATACAGTATGTCTCTTTAATTTTGCAGTTGATGTTCATAATTCCTGGTCTCCACAGTTAATCCCCATAGTCAATTAGAAGAAACTCTTTCCAAAGGAAATATGCACCCCAAAGCCAACTGCTCCTGATCCTTTCCTTTCTCCAAAACAACCAAATCAAAACCAACTGCTTTTTTCTATGCACAATAATAAAACTGGGCAAGTAGATAGATAGATAGATGATAGATAGATAGATAGATAGATAGATAGATAGATAGATAGATAGATAGACAGATAGATATGGATGTTAGAACTCTAAATAGCACTTAGATATGCAATGCTTTGTATATATAAGTCACTGCCTCAGTATTCCTCAACATGTTGTTTACACTTTATATCAACTTTGTTTGGGTTATTTTTAGGAATATATTCATATCTTCTAAAAATTATCTTATCTATTAGAGATCAGCAAGGATACCTTACTCACTTTGGAATGACCTAAATGCTTTGTCTTCTCTACAGGCAGTAGGTACTCATGAGACGCTTATTAATTTGCTCCCTGTGGTTAAAACATTTTCGTGTCATCAGCACCTACTGCAACTCAGTAGGCTTTGGGGCAAATGTTTGTGGAACTGTGCCAAGATGAAACTTCATCTTTGGTATCAGTTCCTTGTCTTTTAGAATTACACTTGAAGAGCTAGTGTCAGTGCAATACAATGTGAAGGGGATGAGGCTTTGCCTCTTCTTAGGTCAGAGAGGAGGGCAAGGAGCTTGGTTCTGAATACCAATGCAGGAATGAGTTGAGCAGACTCTGGGAAGTGGCCAGTTTGTGACAGCTAGAGAGGAAACTAAACTTACTTCTTAGTCCTCCCAGGGCCCGATGGGGGACCTCTGGTTCCTAACACATTAGCCCTTGCCCACAGCAAGGTAGCAGTACAGCTCACCATCATGCCACCCACTGCGCTATTCCTTTCTTTGTGAAAATGTGGTCTTTCTGACACCCTGGGCACACATAGTACACAGGAGTGCCATGCGTGAGGCAGTGGCTAAGTGCTAAAGATACAACTAGAATGAACTGTCTGTCAGGAGTGCATAGCCTAAGTGGAAAGGAGAGAGGTCCATAAAGAACGGGAGCCACAGATAACAAAATAATAGAGGTCAATGAATATGAAAAATTTTTTATATAGTATAAGTGCTGCAAAAATATTTCTTGCAGTAGAAATTTTTATATATTCATCTACAGGAAGTCACATTATAGGAACGTAAATGTATTATGTTTGTATGTGCATTAAAATGTAGCTCAGAGTTGGGTTTGAGTTCCTCTGATTAAAAAAAAAAGTTTCTATATATGTTTTAACAATGAGTTCCTTTCTTCTCATTTTAAGAATACAAGACATTGATATTAGCAATAGTCAACATGTTGATGAAGGAACTATTGATATCTACATCTAGAAGCCAAAAGATATTCTCTATATTCTAATAGCAAGGAAACTGGCATGTGGCCTACACATGATTAGGTGGGAGCTCCTACCACCCATGGAACTTTTAACCTTCAAGAAGTAACTTACAGTCTCAGAGAAGTGGAGATGGTTTGTCCAAAGGTATGGTTCATGAAGCTACTGGTGTGATGGTAAATATCCACAGATGGCAACGAAAGCTTCTTTTCAGCCGGATCTATGATATGGCGGTGGGTAGGCGGGACTTTCTCGGATTGTTTCCCTCTCTAGGGCTGTTTTGTTGGCCTTCCTTCAATTCTGTGAGCCTTCCCATTTTACCTCCCACTTAATTAATCTTATTTTTAAATAAGCCAGAGACTGTTTCTGTGGCCTTCAAATATTGACAATGGTAAGTAACTACTACGTGTAACTAGCACTTTTTGTTAATTTTTTTTTCAGAAAAATTAAATTTAATGGCAACATTCCAGCATGGAATTGTTTTTCTGAAATCTGAAACTCTAAGAGGACCTAAATGATAGTTATTTGAACCAAATGGACATTTTGATGATAGCTATTATCAAATCAACCTCTAATAATGTCTTAATTTGTCATGACTTAACGGAAACAACATGACCCAACGGACAAAAAACATTGGGTGTATGATGTCTCAGAAAAAAGTTTTTCTTAAACTATGATAGTTCTTGGTCATTTGTGTGAATCAAGAAGACAAAATGCCGTTAAATGTGGGTTTGAAGCCTCAAAGTATAATTATACTTGTTTTCACAATTATATGCATTCACTTTCTAAATCTACAGAAAAATGGAATTTTATAAAGCCAGGGAAAATATCTAAAAAGTTAGATGAAAAAATGTTTAGGATAAATCAAACCAATCCCATTTTCTTCCTTCATTATCATTTTAACTGTTGAATGACCAAAACCATGAAAATGTGCTACAATAAAATCTACCCAATCAACTCCTCTATGTGTCTAGCTCAAAAGTAAGTAAGCAGAGGTTCGTGAAGACTACCCACAACATGGATAGGGTGCTATGCCTTCACTGTTACGCAGTTCTCCAGTTTCAGCTTACTCTGTTTGCTTCGAGTCACAGTCTTTAGTAAAGTCCTCATTTTCATGTGGATTCAGAAATCCATGGGTGAGTTGTGAACCGTTCAGCACATTGATACCCTACAGTGCAAGAGCTTCTCAAGCAAGCTTGTCCTCAAAAGTCTGAAAGATGAGGGCCATAGAAAATATCACAGACTGCCGCCACAAGTAAAAGGACTGTGTCTTAAGTGACAGCAGCATGGGACAAAATTTAGGTACAAATGTTTAGCCATGTGTCTTCAATGGAGAGTCCCCCCAGGCCTTAGGAGATATCATATAAGTGCCCTGAAATTTGCATAACTAAAAACTTTGGATTAATTTTGTTGGCAATTTTGTGCACGCTTACAGTATATCAGGAATCCTTTCTCCCACAGTGCCCTCTTTTATCTCATTCCTGTCAGTCCGTCCATTCCTAATAGCTCCTTTCCCAATTCCATTACTCCTTGTTGCTGTTTTGTGACCCATTTAATTAACCAGAGCCATCTGTGTGAGCATGAGATTGAACTCTATTGGTGTATGGTGGGGTAACAAATGGATACACAACTTAATATAATGATCCTCTCCTCCCTACATCTATCAGTAGCAAAACGTTCAGCAGTGAACCAAAAAGTTGAGTAGATCCCTAAGCCCTTCCCTCTTCTATGCCCGACTATTGATGGGCCCATCCTTGTGTTATTTAATTTTTATCTTTCTCTGAATGTCATGGTACTACAACTCCTGTTTACCTAAATGATTATCTTGTCCCTATAGTTCAACAAGGACATCTGTATATCCTGCTGATGCTGCTACTTCAGCTACTGCTGCCC
This sequence comes from Alexandromys fortis, assembly GCF_014885135.2. Lineage (NCBI taxonomy): Eukaryota > Metazoa > Chordata > Mammalia > Rodentia > Cricetidae > Alexandromys > Alexandromys fortis. The sequence goes on from NW_026067949.1 coordinate 3,940,064, forward strand.
AAGGCCCAAACACTGACTTTATGATAGAATGCTAATATCAGGAATCCCAGGACCATGGCCCACATGCCCACATCAACCCTTGACAAAGGCCACTGTTCTAATGCTGTTCTTTGATCTCTGCCCAGTTTCTTTGCAATATTGTCTCATTCATACCCATGACAATACTATAGTTGCTAATTAGGATCTGCCAACCAGATAACTGCATCTCACTTTCTTTAAATAGTCCCCTGAACAACATTGACATGAATTGGAAACATACTGCCTAGGTTTAAATCCTTTCTTTGTTATTTAGTAGATGTATTACTTTGTCCTTTGTCCCAGGGTATTTTCCAATCTATAAGAGTTACCTCAGGGAACAGAAGAAAAAAAAAGAGTAACTATCAAGTGTTATTTTGTCCCTGACATATTGTAAAATGTCAAGTAAGTATTAGTGTTTTGCTATTACAGCATGCATCAGTTTAACAGGTGGTAAAGTTAGATTTTGCTCATTGTGACTCTTTATTGAATATATACAAAAGATATAATTAGTATGATGATGCCAACATTGAACGGAAGACCATAGATTGAGAAATATCATGAAGTGTTGGTTCAGTCTGCACATCTCTGTGCAACCCTACAGGGATTTTGTAAGGGTTAAAGGTCAAAAGAAAATGAAATGAAATAAGCATAGCTCCATATGCATCAGACTCATCTGAAAAGTTCAAGGGATCTGGGAAGAAAGATTCTGGAATAACAGTAGCTAAGTTACAGGACAGGTTGAGCACTGAGCCATACCTATCATCATGTTCCTTATCAAGGGCTTAGTAGGTCACACTTGCCCAGTAGTTAGGTTTCTGGAATTGTTGGGAGGGATTCTAATGAAAAGCCTTCATAAGCTTAGAATCCCATGATGGGTTACAAGAGAATAACCCCTAGCAATCTCTTCCTGCTCCTGATTGTACAAATAGAACCTACCAAAACGACATATTATAAAGCATCAGGAAACTGATGAAGAGCACAGATTTGAACATGCACCAGTAACACACACAGACACACAGACACACACACATGCACACACACACACACACATGCATGCACACACACTTGGCTCTTTGTTTCTTGAAACTTTGTATCTTCATTTATACTCATTAATATTAATGAGAATTTTACAAAAAGAAAAAAGGGAAATACGGTAAAGAAAGAGAAAGAAAACATATATAGAAGTGCTTTCTTTAATGAGCAAGATGGCAAAGTCAGATGAACTCAAGTCATATTTTTGGCTGTAAACCAATTCATTGTTCACTAAAGATTAAGGTCAGCCTTCTCTGGTTTCCACGAGGTCAGGGAACACTCTTCATTGGAATGTATTGATGTTCAATTCAGTAAGCCTACTGGACTGAAAGTACATTTCTTTCTTTTTGCTCCATCACTCTTGCTAACATAATCACCCTGTGTCTCTTATGGTATTTGTGCTCAATCTATAATAATTAGTCAATAAATATATGCTTGGTGAATATATAGGTGTGTTTATTCGAACATAGAGGCATACCATGTGAGCAGCAGTTAGGTAGACCTCTTTCCTTCCAAACATTACAAACAACACACACCAGTGAAACTCTGGCCATAATTTCAAAGACCATTAGTATACAATTGTGTGTTTCCTCCAGGCATGTGTCCAACCTTTTGACATTGCAACAAGATGTTGTCATCCACAAAGTTCATGCTTCTGGACCTCACATTCCACTTACAGAAAAGAAAGCAATGTTTTAAGTTGATGATTTTGTGCTGGGCTGCGTTCATAGCTGCCCTGGGGCAATGGCAGTCCTAGGAAGTTCTCATTTGTTTCAATAGTTGCTTTATCTTCACCTCGGTTCACCTCATTCAGTTCTGGAACCTTCCCATTGGTGCGTCCTATTAGCACATCTACTGAAATATTTGCCAGTTGGTTTTGACTCTGCCAAAATTCTTCCTGCTAGACCTTTTTGGACAAGGTTTGTTTTTCAGAAAGGAGCCTCCAGTACATAGTGGGTTTCAGGCTTGGTTCGCCTCTACCACCCCTTTCTGTCTTACTGGTTTAAATGGAGTGTTGCCGTGGTCAGAGCTTCACGCCTTTGGGATGATTTCTCAGAAGAAAATTAGACCACTGGAAGAAAGTTATGAAAATCTCTGATCATCCAAGTGAGAAGAAATGAATGGCTGAACGAAGTTAGTAATGGGGAGGCAGAAGGAGAAAGAAATGAGAAGGATATTAAAGGAAGCAAATGGCCTGGAAAAGCGACTGTGTGAGATTCAAATTCAACCGGCTGGAGTAGCCTGGTGATCCGTAAAGCACTGTGCTGTATCAGAGAAAAAAATGGCCTTTATGGATCAGAGCCACCTCAAAAGATGCCAGCGGGAGGATGAGGTGGAATTTGAGTCCCCAGTAGCAAAGAGTGGACAGGATGAGAGTCAAGTGGGGCGATGTGAGGGGGAAGCCTACTATGAACTCTGTAAACAGCGTGGGTTCTGGGGTCTCCCTCATGCTAGACTGAGAAGGGGGGGAAGAGCTCCTTCTGCTCCTGTTTACAGGGCATCTACTCCCTTCTAAAACCCTTTCTGTGCTCTAAGTGTTCAAGTAATTGTGGTGGATCAGTAACAGTGCTGCACACTTAGGCCTTACCCTAACATGAGCATGGCCTCAGAGGTTGGTTCAAATCTGGGAAAACTCCAGCAAAAAGATCCAGTTAGAATCTTCTAAAATATTATGCTAATCTACTTAGAAGCATGATGATGAAGTCTCTTCTTGTTGAGCTGGAGTGAATGCACCAGGTTCCCTCCCCCTTCCAGCCTACCCCACTCCCACACACTGAAGGGTTCCCAGGGTTCTTACAGCTGTATGCAATAAAACTCAGTGCCAAATAGCTTAAGAGCTTAAGACAAAAAAGAGTTTAACCTGGTTCCCAGGGTAGTCTTCGTCCCACTGTACCCCACTAACTCTGTCACCCTTGTAGAGACTTCAGCAGGGTTGTGAAATGGAGGCAGCAACTCCCCTCTGAGAAAAGACATTTGTTCTGTGAATTACACAACTCTCTTTGCACCATCCCTCCATTTCTGCTTTGCCACCGCTTCGTACATCCTTTTAAGAGACAAGATCCAAGATGGTGTTATTTTGCATTGCATACATATACCCCATTCTGTGAGGAGTGCTGCTGATTTCAGTCTGGGTTTGTTTCCTGTTCTCATCCTATCTGAGCTTTCTCAGGGGGAGAGTGTAATTCTATGATTGGACAGAGCTTAGGAATGAACCAAGGGCACTCTATTGAAAGGCTGAGAGATAGCCACATTTTTTGCCCCAAAGACATTGATGGGCTAGATTCTGGGGTTAACAGGATGAGCCACCCCTCCATACCTAGGTACTGAATTGTAACATGAACCAAAATCTGGGCACAAAGATGGGATGTCCCAAGCTTCTTCTAATATCAGAACTCAGTTTAGGGTAACATGTCTATCTTCAATTACCTTCTGTGAGGTAAATGCCTGGGGTCACAAAGACAATAAAATGCCATTGTCAATGGAGTGAGTTTTCTGTAAAACCATAGAAAAGCATATTTGGTAACTGGTTGAAGTGATTTAGATATGAATATTTAATTTTTTTGCCTTGATATGGTGGCACACATCTAAAATCCCAGCAATTGAGAGGTCAAGGCAAGAGGATCAAGAAGGCTTTCATGTCCAGCCTAGGTGGACATGAGACCCTACACAGGAAAACACAGAAAGTAGAAATGTTCATTTAAAAAAAATGATTGAATCACATTAGTCACACATAATAATATTTCTATTGTAGTGTTTGTGTCTTTGATTACCCCATGATTCTATCTTATCCCCTCTCCCTACTCTTCTTTCTTACCACCTCTCTCCTCTTTCCCTTGGCAGAACCTTCCTCCCTCTCTAGCTAGAAAGAAATATTTAAACTTTTAAATCTACATTTACTAGAGAACTCATGTTATAGACATATGTTAGGGGAAATCAGGAAACCACAGGAAAACTTTCTGAATGAACCCAGGGACTAGTTCAATAAACACAATTGCAGGGGGGAAATCTGGGCTTGTCATAAAAATAATTACTCACATTTTCTAAAACTTTTCCAGTTGCAAAGATTTTCCTCACAGGCTCTTGTCTGAGTTAATGAGAGCAGGCACTGTAATTTTCATCCCCTTTTGACAGCTGCTGAAATTAAAGTACAGAGCGGTTAAGCAAATTTCCAAAGGTCAGATGGCTAATAAATGAAAAAGGTCAGGTACAAAAAGATAGCATGCTGTTTGTCCAGGAAGCAGTAAGAAGAAAGCTAGAATCTGAGGTCAGAGGTTATAAGACATTGACCTTGAGACATTCGGTTATCAAATTATCTTAACATGGCTGCCCCACTTAGAAATATGAAGAGATACCCAGTCTGCAGCACAGAAGTGGGTTAGTCGCCCTCTTTCTTCTCTTGGAGAGCATAGTATGTAGCTCAATGGCTTGCAGGCTTGAATTCACAAGCCACAATTAACATGTAAATAAATGTTTGAACATTCAGAGCAAAAATCATACAAAATTATCAGTCATTAGTGAAATATTTATTTACACATACCATCACCAACCATACCCCATGTCATTACCACCAATCCCCAACCAGGTTCTCTGAACCTGAAGTCTACAAGGCAGCCCATGCCCCTCCTTCCCTTTTCCCTGGACATCCGTAGTGACTGAACATTTAAGGATTACATCCTTAAAGTGTCTCTCAAATCTGCCTTCTTCTGTGTGCTGCCGTGGCTCATGCTGATATGTACATCAGTCATAACTCTAGGGAATCTGCCCCTGGTTTCTACACACTAACCTAGCCTCCAAGGTGTTTTCCACAGCAAACCTTTAAGAAAGCTCTCTGATCTTAGGATCAGACTGTGCCACCTCTTCAAAAGTCTGATCAGTACACTATGTCTACCAACAGCTTGTTCACCTTCCATTTCCCTTCCAGAAATTTCCCGACCCATGCCTGCCTACTTCAATTCTCTAAAGGCTCATGGTTTTATTCCTTACCCCTATGGTGTCTTGCTCTACTTAGAAAGTTTTCCTCACTTTATTCTCTAGAAACAAGTTTTTATCATTTAAACTCAGAACAGAATCATTAGCTCTTCTAGAACACCATCCCTGGTTTTTACCCATAATCTAGGCTCCATGCCCCACCTGCAATTCTTTGTGTCTGTCTATGGACTCTTTGATCCAAGTACGCACACGTTCCCAGGTTCCAAGGATTAGATATCAACATCTTGTTTGGAGGGTTAACCACACACATACACTCTAGGTCCCAATAGCCTACTTAGCTTTTGTGGGTTTTGTAAACCTTAAGTAGGATGATACATGTAAAACTTTCAGGAAAGTATCTGGCGGCAATAAATATTCAAATAAGTGATATCTGTTATTGGCATCACAGTGCCCAATGACAACATCACAGAGGTTTATACACATATGGCACTTAGATCTTATTTTCCTATTTTAGGACTTAAATTTCTTACATGAAAAATGTTCTACATACCTGACATGTGTTGCTAACAGCAAGGGTTTAAATAGGTCATATGCTAATTAATCTTCACTCTAACAAGAAAATTCAATTAACCAGAATTCTCATCCCTCGTAACACATGAATTTAGGCAGTGCTTCCAGCTGAGGCTTTTTCATAAGGAAGATTATCGACGCCAGCAGCATAAAATGCCAGTCAGTCCTCAAATAATGAACGATTTCATTTGAAATGAAGCCGAAGAGGTCAAGTGTGTGTGTGTGTGTGTGTGTGTGTGTGTGTGTGTGTGTGTGTGTGATTATAGACTCAGAAAGGCTGGCAAAGCAGCCATCAAATAACTAGCTACCCTGCAAGATTACAGATGTGAGGACAGGACCAAGGGTGACAAAGAAAATGACTTGCCCCAAGTCTTTCCTTAAAGAAAGGAAGAATTCATCCAGCCATTCCAGCCTTATTCTTATCAATGATTTGCTTCATCTTGTTGACATTATTCAATGCAAAATCAATACTAATAGCATCAGCATCTGTTTCTAAGAAGTCAAGAACCAAGAACCCATTCAGTTGACTTAGGAAATCTTACTTTACTCCAATGTGTTTTCAATATTTTATTCCAACAGACCCATGTACTGATACAGATATCAGCCTTATCATTAATATTTCACTTATATTTACACCAAGAAAGAGCAGTGTATTTATATCTACCATTTTATTTTGATGACCTACTTCCCTTGAAAACTCTTCCTCCCTGTTCACATCCCTTCTGCTCTAACAAAATGAAAAATTATTCCTTTTCTGTAGTTATTCCTTAATTCCACCAGTCTAAATCTCCTTTCACACTTCTTTTCTTTGTTTCGTAGACACCTTCCCTATTTCAACATCTCCAAATCCTGTCTTCCTTGCAGACTCAATTCAATTTGTGTTATTTGTGCCATAAAGCCTTATTGGCTCCCTACTGGTGTGGCATTTCCTGCCTTTGAAATCCAATTTCACATTTTCTACACCTCTCTTGTGTCACCAACCACTTCCTGGATTGTATTTATTTATACTCAGTTTATTTCATCCCCCCTCGTGTATTAGAATGCCAAGGACATTTATAAAATGAGAGGTAAACAAATGGTACTTACTAGGAGTTTTGTTACAAACTGGAGACTTCTCTGTGTCAGTAGGACTTTCTGAGGAAGTTAAATATTACACACTGGCCAGCAGCCCACCTCTACCAACCCATAACTAAGTTCTGTCATCTGGCATCCTAAGAATGGAGAACACAAAGAAAGTCAGTGACCAGAAACAGAAATGAAGACAAAATTAACTAACAGAGTGAGAAGCCAGTAGGAAAGAAGCACGAAATATATGCGGTAGCAATAGCACAAGTGGATGGATGGGGATAGAAACAGAAATGAGTAACAGCAGGTTCAAGGCAAGCAGAGCCAGCGGCAGAGACAAGAAGATTGTGTCCTGGTGTGTCTCAGCAAAGAACCCCCACCTCCTCCTCCCCAGTGCAAATGTTCTTGTGTTTTGGTACTCCAGACGATCCTTCTTATTCCTGTTCACCTGAGGCTGAACCTGGAGAACCCGGCAGTGCTTTAGGAGGCCCCTTTGCTATCAAAGGCTTGTAACTCCCACTCCCTAGTGAATTTTAATCATCGCAAGTACCCCTGCAGACAAGTAGCTCTCCAAACCTTTTAGAATCAACTAGCCAAGGGGAGAAGTCTGAGACTCAGAGAAGCTCAGAGACTTACCCTAGAAATGTGGTCAGTAAAGAGAGACCCAGGTCTTCTGGCAGCAGGATCCAGTGCTCAGCCCACTGTCGGGCTGTGAGCCCTCAGGTTCATGTAACACAGAGATGCAATGGCATTTGCTTCCAGACCACGTTCCATGAGCAACAGCAAGGTTAGTCAATCGGCAGATGAAGAAAAAGCCTTAGAGATAAGGAAAATGAACAACAGCAGATGTGGGCAGGGCAAGGGGAAACGGTAATGTCTTATAGTTTACAACTAGTAGCATTGCACACAGAAACAGCTTCTTCCCAATGTAGAGGGGGTTATCTCTTATAAACCCATCCTAAGTTGAAAATACCATTAAAAATATATTTAAGGGGTTAGAGAGATAGGTGAATGAATGCCTGGCATGTGCCAGAACTACCACACACATAAAAATACATAAAATATCTTTAACCTCCGAACACCAGAGCTCAGCCTAGTCTATCTTAATAATAATGAGAACACTTAGATGGATCTACCCAACAGTCATCTGACACAAAGCCTAGTTTATGAAAACAAAGACGTGTGACTATCTCATACAAAGTATTGAACTTTATACTGAAAGCAGAGAAGAGAATTGTTGTTCTACAGTGCTAGCCTGGGAATGAGAAAATGTGTGATTCCCTGTACAGTTTCTACTGGGTGTATACCAGGTTTTCACCATCATAAAACTAGACTGTCATAACATGGGGGACATCTGCACATATAATATTGTGAGTAGGGAAGAAAGGCTTTAGTTAGTTACCTCAGCTAATTCTCATTATCAAGAAAATTCAATGAACCAGAATTCCCTTCCCCAATGACACAACCTGCCATCAAAAGTTGGGGACCCCCTATACTTGTAGTACCACACAAATGACATTCAGATATATTATGAGGTGTCAAGCATACCTGATTAGAATTTGAGCTTAGCTGTTCATTGGTCATAAACCCTTGAGCGAGTCTCTCACTTTCCCCCACCAAGACTATCTATAAAGAGATATAAATCCCCTGTCTGCTTCATAAGAATTTAGTAAAGCCAATAAAGAATATACAAACCATGCAACAAAAGCTTGCCACAAAATAATAATTATGTGGTATTTGTTGTGTGAGTGTTATTGTTTTCAATAAAAATATTAAAACAATAACATTTTAACTTATCAAAATAATGTCAAAAGCAAAATCATAAATAAAAAATTTTAATAGGCAATGAAATGATCATTTTGTGAAAATTGAGGATACTTTATATATGAGCACAGCTTGCTCTACCAAGAAAAAGAAATCACTGGAAACATAAGAGACTCAAAATTAAATGATTTTAAATAAAACATAAAGCAAAAGAGCTGCTGCTGGAACTCAGTTCCTGGGCATATTAGATTGTTGAAAATGACAAAGAGGCCAAATTGTCCTCCAATTCCCAGGCTGCATGAGAGTGAGGGACATGATTGCCTCGCTGGCTACTGGAAGGACGGATGCAGATGCGCAGAAACAAAGGATATTGCACGCTGGACACACAGCTTTCTGGAACCCTCAGCCAACAGGGAATTCTGTTGCCACATCACAGACAATATTGCTGAGTTTCCTTTCCTTTTCTAAACAGCAAAGCATGAGCCATAAACACCCAAAAGGAAAATGTTTTAGGCTGATTAAAAAAAATACCTCTTGCCACAACAGAAAAATCACCGATCAGGAGCTGGCTTATTATTTGACCTCAGTCAAAAGAGGAAGTGGTTTGGAGGGTTTCCAGCATACAGTCCACCTGCCTGGGAACCTGGAGGTCCTACCAGAAAGGAAGTCTCAGTCTTTGAGGAAGTGGTGGTAGTTGGGGTGCCTGTGTTTACGGGAGTGGAAATCCTGAAGGATGAGAAACATCTTTAGCTCACCTTTCCACCCTCTCTATGCTATGCTCTCCAGCCTACCCAACATGCTGGACTAAGTCTCTGAGTTTTGTACCCCAAATGTCCTATGACTGACTATCACAACATCTGATATTCCCTCTGCTCAAAACATTCCTCCCCACCCCTCCATACCTGTTGGCCCCTCTTAAGCACCCAACACTCGGGCTACACACTTGTCTATCAGAAAGTGTGCCCTAAGCCTGACCTGGGCCTCAGTGCAAGTTTGAGAGGCTAAGATGAACACGGCAGCTGACCCATCATGACACCGACTTTGCCATGTTATGTCAGTTTGCATGTTAATCTCAATGTCTTTTCCAAAGGGGAGGCAGGAAATCATATTCTGAAAGAAAGATAAAGAACAAGGTTTGTGTCACTGCCTACAAGGGCTAGTGGACATAGTGGAATAGAGATTGTTCCAAGAACAGGTTGAGGAGCACGCTTGGGTTTGAGGACTGTAGGTGTATCCGTCAGAATGCCTGGATCCCTGAAGTGTCTGTGAGCTTCCAGGATAGCATCAGACCTCAAGAGAGCCATCCCTGAAGAAAGGGAATCTTCAACTACTTGGATAAATAGTCGTGATTAGATTAAGCTTGGGTAGGAGATGAATTAGTATCTATTTCCTCTGACAGATATGACTCCAGGAATGAATGGGAAGAGGAAAAAAATCATCAAAGGGAGATATCTAAGTTCCAAGGCCTTGGAAGGATGGAATGGGATGGCATATGGCCAAGGATGGCAAGAGTGGCTGGCCACAAAGGTGCTGATCACATGCCCAAGTGAAAAGGTCAGAATGAACAGACACAATTACAAGACGGAAGCTCTCTGGAGAAAGGATTAGGACTTCCCATTACAATTCTCACAGGTAGGATTCTACCCTGGCCACAGACCTCAGTGTGTGCGTTGATGTGCCCTCTCCTGGCAGCACCCATGACAAGACCTGGTAGATATTGGTGCTGGGTGTTTATTGGTGGATAGATGGGTGGGTGAATGGATAGGTGGGCTGCTGGATCGTGGGTTAATTGTTGTTACAGAATTACTTATAGACACCATGTTTCAAAAGACAACACAAACTCATCAGGCAGTCCATCACCTCAGCCAGGAGTCCAGATGGAAGAACCAGATGCAGAAAGGCAGACTGATGTGATCTCTGAAGCCACAGCTGCAGAGGTGCAGCTCATCAGTGCAAAGCTTACCCTCATCCTCTGACTTCGCTCTTCCTCCTTACCTTATACTTCACATTGTGCCAAGGATGACTCCTTTGAGCCTATGAGGAGTCTCAAAAGAAAGCTTTCACAGTCTCCAGACTGTCTCAATGGTTCAGGTACAGATATAT